>NC_090730.1:5337158-5512158 GCF_036898095.1 Palaemon carinicauda | reverse complement strand
GGGCTGAATGTTTATTATTATTATTATTATTATTATTATTATTATTATTATTATTATTATTATTATTATTATTATTATCACTTGCTACTTTAAGTTACAACCCTAGTTGGAAAAGCAGGATGCTATAAGTCCAGAGGCTCCAACAAGGAAAAATAGCCCAATGAGAAAAGGAAACAAGGAAATATTATTATTATTATTATTATTATTATTATTATTATTATTATTATTATTATTATTATTATCACTTGCTAAGCTACAACCCTAGTTGGAAAAGCAGGATGCTATAAGCCCAGAGGCTCCAACAGGGAAAATAGCACAGTGGGGAAAGGAAACAAGGAAATATTATTATTATTATTATTATTATTATTATTATTATTATTATTATTATTATTATTATTATTATTATTATCACTTGCTAAGTTATAACCGTAGTTGGAAAAGCAAGATGCTAATAAGCCCAGAGGCTCCAACAGGGAAAATAGCAAAGTGGGGAAAGGAAACAAGGAAATATTATTATTATTATTATTATTATTAGTAGTAGTAGTAGTAGTAGTAGTAGTAGTAGTAGTAGTAGTAGTAGTAGTAGTAGTTGCTAAGCTACAACCCTAGTTGTACAAGCAGGATGCTATAAGCCCAAGGGCTCCAACGGGGAAAATAGCCCAGTGAGGAAACGAAACAAGGAAGTAAGAGAAGTAATTAACAATTAAATTAAAATATTTCAAGAACAGTAACATTAAAATAAATATTTCATATATAAACTACTAACAAAACGAGAGGAAGAGAAATAGGATAGAAAAGTGTGCCCGAGTGTACCCTCAAGGAAGAGAATTCTAGTCTAGAGTAAAATCTCAGATCTGCAAAAGGCAATATCGTATTCCAAGTCAGTGTAGATATCGATTTCCGCCACTAGGAAGTACACGCTGTGAGCGTGTTTAAAGGTTTAAAGGCATCCCATGAATGGCAGAAGCAAGGGACAGGGACATTGCTCTATCGAGCAGGACAATGCCCTAGAAACTGACCATATTTACATATGACCAGTGCCCAAGCCCCCTCTCCACCCAAGCTAGGATCAAGGAGGGCCAGGAAATGGGAGCTGACGACCTAGCAGATAGACATATAGGTTCCTCCAAATCCCCCATCCTTACCTCACAAGGATGGTAAGGTTGCAGCGACCAAAGAGGCTAAAGAGTTTGAGCGGGAGTCAAACCTCAGTCTGACGTTCACCAGTCAGGGACGTTACCACATCGGCCACCAGGACATTCGTACTTTGCTGTTGCAAGGCTGTCGTCATCAATTGCCCCACAGTGACCGAGATTTTCTATCTTTGGGCTCCTCCTCCTCCTCCCCCACTCCTCCTCCTCTCCCCGCCCTCCTCCACCTCCTTCTCCTCCTCCTTTCTCTTTTCCTTTCGTTCATCTTGGATACTTCTTTATTCGTCTCTATCTTTCTCTCTCATGCTGACTTAGCCATTCCTTCTCGGTGAAATTAGATTAAACTTATTCTGCCTTTGGACCACAGTAAATAACCCCAGATATACAGTTCTTATTTATTAAAATAAAGTCTTCTTATAAAGACCAAGTAGCGAATGTCTTTCCTCCTCTCATTGCAAACACTACCTTGTTTCTTAAACCAGCGAGACCTGATTGAGGTCTTGAATACTTGGAAGTACTTAATTGATAAAAAATAGCAAATACAATACTGCATAACAATGTATTATAATTTTTACCAGCCGCTCATCAATATGGTTGCAACACACACACACACACACACACACACACACACACACACACACACACACACACACACACACACACACCATAACCGACAGGAAAACAGTAGGGATTTTTGGCTATAAGATGGCTAGTTTTTATGGTTACGTGTTGAAAAATATTTTAGATTTTGAATTATTATATATCCAATCATCTTACAGTACAATTCAGTAGTCAGCTTAGTGAGTTATAAGTGTTAGTACTATTATCCTTCCCTTTATGAGTTAAGGCTAAGCGGATGTAGGGATTATTACAAATTCTTATAGAAAAACAAAGGACTTCAGACGCACGAATATAGCAAGATCACTGATTACGAATATGAAGGTTGGTAACTGAATTCATTGGTAACAAAGGCAATCCCATATATAGAAAATGATAAATCTTACCCACCGATGACTAAATTTAAATCATGCAATGAAATTTTGTGGAAATTTATGGTATTCATATATGAATTAGAGATTTTTATTGTAATGTATAGTAGATTCTCCTATCTGTATTGTCTGATTTATTATTACTTTAAAAAAAAACAATCAATGAACGTTGTTATGTGTACCCATCTATTTCTGTCGGCATATATATATATATATATATATATATATATATATATATATATATATATATATATATATATATATATATATATATGTATATATATATATATATATATATATATATATATATATATATATATATATATATATGTGTGTGTGTGTGTGTGTGTGTGTGTGTGTGTGTGTGTGTGTGTGTGTGTGTGTGTATAGGCCTATATATATATATATATATATATATATATATATATATATATATATATATATATATATATATATATATATATATATATATATATACTGCAATTGGTGGATTTAATTGTAACTGAAACTTTTATGCCGGTGGGAGCTGACGTCTAATTATAATAACAACCAACTTCTTTCACAAACCGGATGTGACTGTCCCAGATTTACAGTTGTAACTTTGGAAACTCTTTCCTTTATTTTCCCTTTTGTATCAGTTTAACAGTTTAATGTCACATAAGAAGAGAATAAAATAAAGGGGGTTTTTTAAATGTAACCAAAAACATTAAAATTGTCAGAACAATTCCGTCAAAAGAAATGATTGCAACCGTCTTCTGATCCACGTATGACTGTCAGTTGAGGTATGTGTACAACTGTTTTCTCTTGTTCAAGGTTATTTTGTCCTTGCCTAAAGGCATTCTTAATTGTTTCCGTTTGGCATCAATTAATTCATTAATCAACACCAAAATTCTATATTTGGGTTGTAATATGACAAATGTATTGATAATAATAAGGTAAGAAATTCAGGTGAATAGAGTAGCTGAAATTTTGGCGTGAAAACTTTCGCTATAAAGAGCTGGAGTGGTTGGCTCTGAGTAATTCTGTGTTGAAAATGGTAGTTTCAAAATAAAAAAAAGTTTCCAAAATTCATCTATGGTCCGTTGAATATAGTATTAAGTTAATTTAAACTAATTAACAACTTTATTGGGACTTCAAGGGTCTTTGGGATATACAATAAAACAATCCTTACTTGGTATAAATTGAAAATAAAAGACAGAGAAAAGAAGACATAGAACAAGTAATTTAAAAACATAGTCAGATGGATATCAAATAAGTAGTTTAATAGCCAATTAACATAAGAAAACTCGTAAGTTTCCATAAAATATAAATGATATATTTCCAATATAGCCAGATTTAATCCCCACTTGGGAATACTCGTGACTCATCCGGAAATTGAAGAATGGGCGTTGGCAACGCTGCTCAGATAACAGAGTTGGGAGGAAGTAAATAGATAACGCTATTGCTGACATACCGCGGAAAAAAACATTATTAATCGCGTTAAAAAATATGTGAGTTGAATTGAAAAGTGTTTCTTTATGACTGTTTATATAAGATAGATCAATAAACTCTATATTTGTGGGTTTAAAAGTCTGTTTTAGACGTTTTGCCCGTAAAGGAGAGCCACCCTATAGACCGTACAATGTAATACGCTACCTGACTTTAGTCTGGTCTCGGTTGGGGGCATCACTTTGACAGGCGGTTGTGATCGGTCTTAATTCGGTCTCAAGACGACAATTTCGGTCTAGGATTAACCAGGACGGGTACATAGACTTCTGTTGTACTTCAGCTTACGGTATATAGACTATAGCGTAATAGATATATTAATTGCAGTTATAAATATTCCCTCAATGTTTTGATCCTGTAGTAGTAAGTATATCTTTAATCTGAATATTTTCTGTTTATATTACAATTTTGTATAATTAAGCTACATAGGCTAATTAAGCGTAGAATAAACGTAGTTTTTACCAAGCAATAGGCTATCTTATTTGTGCCCCAATGCAGGTGTATTGCTGTACCGGTATTTGGAGGTTAGCTTTATCCTAGAGAAATTGACCTAATTTCATTTGATGGTTTTATTATATGGGTGTATGTATGATAGCAGCCACTGTATGTATGATGATGGCTGACTGAAAATACAGCATTGTAAAGTGGGGTCGCAGGCCCCTCTAGTTAGGTAAGGAGACGGCTTGTAGGTTAGGTTAGGGAGGGAGTTTAGTTTAGTTGGTGTCCATATTTCATGCTCGCTGGAGGTACTGGCCGCTGATGTACAAAGGCTGCTGCTATTATAGTTACGGACGGGGAAAGCTTTCCTACTAAAAAAAAAAACAGCTTTTTACCACAGAGAAAAATTGCCCGTTTTAAATTGCCGAACTGGTTGTTCTGTTCGTTTGCGGTTGAAATGAAGGTCAAATTCGATTAAATCACATTATATTCTACAGGAAACTATATATTTTCTGTTCAATGTTTCCCCGTCTGTAAAAATAGTTTTACCCCTGCATTGGTGGACTAATCAGAAAAAGGTTAACCATCATGAAATTTTACCCGTAGGCCATTCAGAGATACTTCAATGTACAATCTCAGGATGCCAGAAAACATCAAATCAATCAATCAATTAATGAACATAAGTATGAACATTAGTGGCTTAGGTCAGTATAGGAAACTTTTGGGGGCGAAGTCCCCTACCAGTGATTAAGGATACAGTATCCTGGGTTGGCTTGAGAAGGGTAAAGGTGTCGATATTGACCGTTTGTGGTGCACGAATAAATATTTAATAACAGCATAGTGTTATTGTTTCTCTAATTACTTCTAGATTGGTTCTTAGCTTGTCGTTGATATCTGATTATCACAAGTATTAATTTTAACTCATTTGAATGTAGATATTTACTTATGCACCATCACAAGCGAACCCGAATATGCTGTGTCCTTAGTCGTGAGTGGGTGGTTGCTCTACCCCTCACAAGCCCCACATATCTAATCTGATGTAGAATGCATTTTTCATATTTCATACATCAAATTAGACCCATCAATCAATGGTGCTTGGGTAAAGTTAATTCACAGGTCAAGAGGGCTACAAGTTCCAATAAGCCTAATAGAGGTCTGTATGTAAGGTCTTGGGCTAGGTTAGGTTAGGCTTAGTAAGGATAGTTTGTTGTTTGTCTCACGAACATCTAAAACGTTTATAGACAGCTGATTTTTTCCTGTGGATTGAAATGGTATAATGTTATCTTTGCTTTTCAAAAATATTTTAATGTACATTAACCCTTTTACCCCCAATGGACGTACTGATACGTTTCACAAAACTCATCCCTTTACCCCCATGGACGTACTGGTACGTCCTTACAAAAAACTGCTATTCACATTTTTTTTAATATTTTTGATAACTTTATGAGAAACTAAAGGCATTTTCCAAAAGAATGAGACCAACCTGACCTCTCTATGACAAAAATTAAGGCTGTTAGAGCAATTTAAAAAATATATATTGCAAAATGTGCTTGGAAAAAAAAAAAAAACTGGGGGTTAAGGGTTGGAAAGTTCCAAATAGCTTGGGGGTAAAAGGGTTAAGTTAACAGCATCCAAAGTTAGTTGAGGTGAGTGGGAGCCCCCTGATAAGTAAGCACACTGCACACTAATTTGTGTAAATGGTGGAAGTAAGATTGTGACATTTGCTAATGTTGAGTAAAGATTTATAAGAAATAGATAATAGGAGAATTGGGTAGGACTTATAAATACTAGTGCTATAACTAAAACTATTTATGTTCCTTTTGAATGCATAAAAGTACTTTGTCCAAAATGTATTTATTTCACAAACCAGCTTCAGGGTCTGAAAATAATCAAGAATTCATCGCATGTACAGTATTGGAATCGAGACTTATATCGGAATTAGAACTTTAATGAAGTATCGGGACTCGTATCGCAATCCGAACTTTAATGAGGTATCGGGACTCGTACTTTAATGAGGTATCGGGACTCATATCGCAATCGGAACGGGACTTTAATGAGGTATCGGGACTTGTATCAGAATCGTTCTAAAATTTGGTATTGTCCCATCACTAATAAATTTGTTAACATTGTATGGCTCAGTGTTGCTTTTTACAGTTGAATAAACTGGAACAGAGAATGGGAAGCACTTAACAATTTACAGCTTTGAATAAAATGAATGAAATGTTTAGACGAATAAAAAAGTGACAGCATTACTGAGAAACCGCAAACTCCTCAAATTTGAAATGGCATAATTGCGGCCTAAGTTTGGAAAATAAAGTATTTTTTTTTTAAATACAGAAGTATCAGCAGTTGAAACCTATTGAATCATGAGTCATTGTGCTTGGTACTCGTGAAAATGTCATAAAATGCATAAACGTAAAGAAATCACGTACAGTAATGAACATGTGCCATACAATACCATCTATGAACCATACGTGACACATAATGCCAGCTCCTGTGTGTTTACGTTAAGGATACACTAGAGCCCGTTCCTTCTCATGTTCATTTATGCAGTTATTTAAACAGATTATATAATTATTGTTAATGGCTAATGATTATAGTGCTATAGTATTTGTTTATACTCCTCTGCTTAGCTGTGTACAGTACTGTACTTTGCTTTTGTGACGGATGTGCATTGTGTTTTACGAATCTGTAGAGCTAGCTAGTGGTCACTGGTTGTAAAATATGAAAGTTAGAAATGATCACAAATAATCTTGATATTAATATTTTATATTTGATAGCATATTTTCCTTAAAAATCTTGCCAAAATAAATATCTAAAATGATCTCAGAGTGTAGAGTAATAGTGGATAACTTTTTTCATGTATCATTTGATTTTATTTTCTTTCTTATTTCAGTCTTGGTCCTTCTATACAACCATGTGGAAAGCACAAGCTGGGCATCAAATTTCTGCCGCCGACAATGGCAACGATGACGACGACTGGGAGACTGACGCTGATTTTGTCAACGAAATGACAGTAGAGGAGCAGAGATACGGAACTAAACGTGATCTTGGATCAATTAAGTGAGACTTCTTTGTTTTTATAGGCTATTTATTTGTTCTTACTTGTATACATTACTGTACAAACATTCTTCTTTTAAAGTAGGGTGTGGCTTCAGTGGACCTGGAATGGTCATTGGAATCATTAACGAGCTTGTTAACTAAAGGTGGTGAGTAGCCCCACCCACCCACCTGCTTGTCAAGGCCTCCCCACTTTGTCTTCGGCTGCAATGAGTACAGATGTATTTTTTCATCCTATCTAAGATTGTTCAATCTCTGTCTTGCCTTTTAGTTTGAATGATTGATAATGCGGCTTCGTGTTAGTAGTTATGAAACGAAGCAAGAATGTGTATTTGTTGAACCTGCATCATTTTAGGGCTGAACCCTGAGCCGCCGATTGATACACACTACTTTAGAAGTACAGTACAGTATAGTAGTTTGCAATTATCAATTTTTTACCGAGCTTAGATCATGGCCTCCCGTAAGGCTGTCATTTTTATTGGGTAGTGAGAAGGCCAAGTTGTCTTGGGTGTTATTCTGGGAAGCCCATCAATTGCTAGAGATACTATTTATCACTTTGCGTTCCATATCGAATTCTCTCTTCACTCAAGCTAAAGCATACACAGTACCCCTCTTGCTTGGGCCTGGAAAGTATGCTTCAGGAACAGGCAGAACTTCAATCTACGTTGTGAAGATTTCAAGGTTTTGTGGAGTGTCAGGTGATCGCGGCACTCGATGTGCTAGAAGCTCTTTCTTGCAGACTGCTGACGACAAGTAACCTAGGCTCAGTCTTCCTTAGATCTTGCAGGTTGGCCCTCGTTGTCTTATTGAAGGACCAGTTTGCAAAGGCTACTTCTCCCTGGTCATCCCAGTGCCAGTACACCAGTGTTGAAACTAATAACTCTGCAGTAGTTCCAGTGCTAGCAGTTTCTAGGACCCTGGTAATAATGACTTAAATGATGATCCCTGCATTTAGTGTTTCCTAAGTGTCACTCTTGCCTATCACCACTGTGCCTGTCACACCTACTGTATGCCTATGATCAAAGCCTGTGGCTCCCACTGTCCCCCAGTGTTGTGGTTCCTGTCAAATTCTTTCAATTTCGTCATCTACAAAGGTGAATAATTCATGCGTCAGTGGGGTTAAAAGGAACGAAAACCCCCTGTACTACTCTCCAATGGGGTATGCCTACCCAGCGAAGCTTCTCTCACCCTCCTCCTTTGAAGATTGTCCTTGTAGACGGTGACGGTATGTACACTAGCACTCTTGCTAGTGTGCTGTCACCTTTTAGCTCACGTTTCCTATAAAGTCATGCCTAACTTACCTTCTGCAAGAGCGGGCTATCATACAAGAACTTTGTATAGCTCTATTAAGCTCCCACGTTTTGATGCTCGTGCGTCAAAGCAATTACTCTTGTTATAGAACTCATGTGCTGGTAATAGCACATATTTAGTGAGACTTTCACACTCGTCAGATCTGGTGATCTTACAACCCATTTCCCCTAAGGTATAGTGTGTCCCTCTTTTCGCACTCATAGGAACTGTCTGACAGTGCTAATGGATCCTTTCATGTTGGCGCTCAGGCACACCTTTCAACTCTTACCTAATAGTGTTTACATATACTCACCTGTAAGAGAATACTTGTACTTGCCTTTTAGCACTCTGGTACATCCACCTGTTAGCACTTGCTCAAGTTCAGCTGTTTTTTCAGTTTATGAGAGTGCAATAGATGATTAACAATTGAGCCGGGGGAGGTTGTGGTTTCCCTGTCGTCTTCCTGTAAATATTGATACCTCATTATGAAGTCTTAATAGTCGAGTTTCAAGATTTGCTGAAGTCATACTCATATTAAAGGAGGATGGTTTGTATATTTAAGAAAAATACAAATTGTTTTTAAAACTTGGGATTTTGTGTATAGTTTCCTGCCTGAATTTCCATCTGGTCCATGTTTTCATTAATATTACAGCATAACTATATTATTATCTATTTTACAGCATCTTGCCTTTCACCTGCTACTTTTATATCATCTATCCCTCTGGTGACAAAATATTTTCACTCATGTATTGAATTACCAAACCATAATGGTCATAATGTTTCATCTTCTAGAAACAGTTCTTTGCAACTCCTTCATTTGTGATTTTGTTTGATCTCAAAATTTTACACAGTTTCTTTTTTAGCCATATGTTTCTCCATAAAAGCATAGGGATTATACAGAACACATTGCGTTGTTATTCATTATTGGTGTACAGTGAACCCTCGCTACTTCGCGGTTCGACCATCGCGGATTCACCACTTCGCGGATTTTTTCCATAACCCATATATATACAGTAATATATATATATATATGTATGCATGTATTTATGTATATATGTAGGTATGTATATGTGTATACATATAAATATATATATATATATATATATATATATATATATATATATATATATATATATATATATATATATATATATATATATATATATCTATATATCTAAAGTAGGAAGATGTGATGTAGTTCTAAGGGAAAAGTATGGGAAATATGTCTGGGTAATAAGCAAAGCTCTACCTCCAGTTTGTTTCTACATTATAATCAGAGATAAATGTAAACAAAACATTGGTTGCCATTTTTTATCATGCTTTTTAGCATGTTTAGGAAATGCATGACATAAAACACCTTTAATATTTGTGCCTGTTTTAGTTTAGGGTACTGTAGTACATGCATTAAGTGTTCTGTACATTAAAGGGTAGTTTGTTAACAGTATTACGTACAAGGAAAGGTTTTAAAAGTCTGAATATACATGTTGAATAAATAGGTAAATATGGTGTCACTACTTCGCGGATTTTCACCTATCGCGGCCGCGACTGGAACCTATCTACCGCGATAAACGAGGGTTCACTGTACAATTATTTACTACTTCATTCAGTCCACTCCATTTTTAAGAGTACAGTTTTCTTTAGATTTTATTTATGCTTATCTGTTTATAAGGTGTTATCAAGTATTAGTGCATGCTATGAATAACTCAGAGAGATCTTCAATAGAGAACCATGATATAAATAACTTGGATTGAAATTATGGACTTGGAAACTTTGCTAGAATACAGTACTTTGGAATCAAAATCATGAGTAGGAACTCCGTACACCTGAAGTTAGCAACCGATTTACCTTTCAGGTAGTGAAAATAATAATGTAACTACTTTTGATACTTCAGTCAACTACCATCATCTATTTTGCTCATTACATAAATATCTAGGTCCACCTTGTAGATTGTCTTTTGTCATCCCTTGTTCAACTAATTTGGATTGGCATAACATGCTTAGTGTTTGTCATTACAGTTTTACCGGTACTGGTAGTGTTTCTTCCTTCTCCACAGTCATAAAACTGTGGTGTCATTAAAGTACTTTGACCAGAACACTTAGTCAGAATTCCTAACTTTAAGGGATATCCTTTTCATTCGTAATTAACTTTTGATTTCAAGAATTCTCTGTAGAAGGATTTTGATTTTTAAAGTGGAAGTAGATGAATAACGTTTAGACAGTTTGATTGACAGGAATGTCGAAGAAACAAGATTGCTGCTTGTATAACTTCATAAATGACAACTCACAAATAGTCAGCTGTGATATACGGTAATTGTTTTCAAGAAGGAATCGCATTCAGATTTTGAAAGGGCAGCCACTAATGCATTCCTGGTCCAGGAGGATTCCACATTTCATGTGATATCTGAAAGAGATGATATCTGTGCCTTTCAAGCTTTATACGGTATGTAATAAATTTAGAAATGATTTTAATTGATGAAATGAGGGAAGAGTTTGGGTACCCTGCTAGTTTATGAAAACATTTGTAATTTTCCTTCTCTGTATCACAGCATGAAAGAATTCAGAGAAGCTACTCTCCAGTCCGATGCTGAAATCAAGCGCCGAGAACTTGAGGAGGGGCCCAAGGCTTCCTATGGATATGGTGGCAAGTTTGGAGTTCAAAAAGACAGGTGAGGTGTTGATGTTCACATATTTTTTCATGTTATGTCAAATGTTCCAGATATTTAGTATGTCAGACAGACATTTAACTGATATGTTAAAAAAATTATAGTTGTATTGCTAAAGAAATGTTAAAAGTGAGGCATAGATTGAAAATTAATACCTAAAATTTTAGATGAGAAAGTATTGATATTAAGAAAAAGAAGTTGCCACTGTACAAGGCTATAGATGGCAGCGCATACAGGGAATTAAATAGACAAGACATACAGTATGCTGTCATTTGAAGTGTAACTTAGTACAGTAGTGAGTAGGGGACTATCTGTATTCTAAATCTGTTATAGAGTACCACAGCTTCATCTCTTTGTCAGGCCTGCTGAAAAGCATATTAGATATTGTGGGTACAGAGCAACATGGTAAAAGATTTTGCTTGTGATAATGAAATACAAGTCACTAAGTCCTTTGTAGTTTGATTGTCATGTTTTGCTGTGATGGTTGGAAATAATATTTTAAATATTTTGTTTATTACTCTACATGTTTTTTACTCTGTTTGTGAATGAATAGTTTCCTAGTTATTCACCTGGAAAAAAAAAAAAGATTATGAACAAATTTGATAATTTTAGATACTTATATACAGAACAAAACTACGATCGTCAAAACGACAACATAATAGAAAATAATGTTGTATTGTTTTAACCTTTTTGGGATTTCTAGGATGGACAAAACTGCCGAAAGCCACGAGTATGTTGGCAAGGTGGAAAAACATGCTTCCCAAAAGGATTATTCATCTGGCTTTGGCGGTAAATTTGGCGTACAGTCCGACCGTCAGGACAAATCTGCTATGGGGTGGGATCATGTGGAAAAGGTGGATCGACATGAAAGTCAAAAAGGTTAGTTGTACGTTTACACTTGTGGTTTATTGTGTGATGTTTTCATATGCTGTAAAGAGTACTTCGAAATTGGATGTTGACGGCTGAATGTGGTCAGGTAATGAAATAGGATATCTGTCATAGTATAATTCTTGGTACTGTATACTTATTAGTATTGTTTTCTGATTTTTTATTAAGAATTTCTTACAGTACCAAAATATTTGATATTTTAACTTTTCACATAAGTCCTTAACTGTGACCAATTGTTGATAGATCTGGTAAGAACGGAAATTGTTTGTTGTTAGGTGTTAATGCCTGGCAGTATATGCTGACTTGCAGCCTTTGTTATGCTTTTATTCTCTGCTCTGCAAGAATTATAATGGTATACATTCTTGGCCCTATTTAGCTTTTTTGCCCCCTTCATCTCTTGATTAAATTGCTAACTATGTTTTTGCATCTGTGTGACTTATAACTTTTACATCTGGGCAGATACTAATGTGAGAGTTAATCCAAAATTTCATAGCCTTATCCATTTCCAGGTTTTATCTGTGGTTATTTTGTTCCCAAAGGTAATTGGTGTAGCAGCTTGGAAATTTGAATGATTTATTACTTCTCTATCATGGAGCCAATAGAATAATCTATAATGTTATTTCCAGGTAGGTTCTGAAAGACACTGTTTTTTATCAGTGATGGCCAGCTGTGTGACACAGGCACTTCATAATTTGATGTTGCTCAGATATAATGTTTTTTAACAGATTATAGCAAAGGATTTGGCGGAAAATTTGGAGTCCAGGCAGATCGTCAAGACAAGTCTGCCTCTGGGTGGGACCACATTGAAAAAGTTGAGAAGCACGAGAGTCAGAAAGGTAGATTCTCGTTTGTAATGTGTTTTTGTAGGATCAGTTATCCGGATAATATTTTAAACATTTATAAAGTAAATTGAATGTTCAATAAATGTAGTCCTCCACTTCCTAAAAGATTTTGATAATAATTAAATGTTTAGGATACCGAGTTGTGAATTATTAGTTTAGTTTTATGGCTCTGTTGAGCTCTAGTGGCTATCAGTGTTTATTGACATTCTGTGGGAATTTTTCTTCCTGGAGAAAGCCGTATTTGGTAACATTTGATCCAGTAGCTTTGGTGTTTATTAGATATGATTTTGTTCCTACACACATACAACCCTATTTCTTTAATAGAAGTATGTTTTGAGTATACAGCAGTTGGATTCGACTGTTGAAGATTTTACAAAGTGTTGGTAGTTGCTGGTGGGTAGTGGGAAAGCCCGTACCCCAAACACACTGCCTAGCCAGTTTGCTTCAGCTGCAAGATAATATACAAGTAATTCCGTTGTATCCAACTGGTTATTTTAATCTTTTGCTCTTTATTTCAGATAAATCAATTGACAGATCATCATGCACGAGCGATAATTAAGAAAGTGAAGTTTTACAGATTTTTCCAGATAATTGGAACTGGCGACAGTTGTCACTGCAACCTGCCGATATCCATATTCTTCTTCCTGTGCCGTTTGTTTTTTATGCCCATGTGAATGTGGCTTGGTAGTGGCAACGTAACCCTGACTACTGCTAAATGTAGGAATGCATCACCTGGTTGACCTGTCTCTTCATAGTTTTGTGATCCTCTTCCTACGTTGGAGCGTCATCACCAATCTGGACAACTCCATAGAAGGTGAAATTCAGGTTTCTTTTTCTGCCTTTCTTTACTTTTAGAAGAACATCTTGAGGACATCATAAGAGAAGCTCGGGAAGATTGATCAAATAATAGGAGTTTTGTACAGGAGACTTCTACAGTTTCTTTCCCTGTGGGAGAGATAGTTCTGTTCCAAGAACTTGCTGATGATCGAGATATTGGACCTCTGCACTTCTTTTTCCCCTAGCTGGACAGGACTAAAGGCAGTCCCAGTGAGAATCCACAGGCATTGGGAATCCACACGTATGCGCTCCACGCTCAAAGCATTCATGCGTACTGTATTGCGACATTATATTTTACATGCTCTGAGATTCATGCGCACAGGTTCTATTTACAGTCTGTACTTTATTACCTCATCACACACACTCGTCTAATTGACTCATACGAGCAACATTTTTCCATGCATATAGTCTCGATGTTACTGACTTTTATGCACAAAGGCTCTATGCATGGTCTTTTACATACTCTTTTACGAGTGCGCGTGCAAGGACTATCCCGTGTACTTGCTAGGTCTCTATGACACGAAGTTAACAAACATCATTATCCATGAGCATGATTATTTAAGCCATCAATCATTCATGCATGATTGTCTGGGCCCAAGATAATCCATGTGCATGATGATTCATGCACAGAATTATTTAGGCCAACAATCATTATGTATACGATTTCCTCCCGCTAAGGGTACGAGTGTCGTTTTCCAGATAAGCAACTATGTTAACACTTGCAGCCAGTCTTTTTTTTAGACAGCGGCTTCAACACCAAGCTAGGCTCCTTTTTCCCACAATCTCAAGATTGTGGAAAATTGAGAGAAGTACGTAATGTCTCTAACCCAGACAGGGATTGAGTTGCTGGGATTGTTGATAGATGCGGCATCAGCAAAGCCCCTTTCATTAGACTCGGAAAAGTAGCTCCACCTTTTCTCTCCAAGCAAAACTTACTGGGGGACAGTGGCAACAGCTGCTCGGACATCCCTCATCATCAGAGAATCTTGTTTCTTATGGGCTTCTTCACTGCAAGCGACAATGTTCAACCGACAACTATCATCTTCACTTTCTGGTAAAGTACTGGTGAAACAAAGGGTACGGAACGATCTAGTTTGGTGACTAAGTGACGAGAACCTTATTAAGGTGTACTCCTTTTGAAATGCTTCTTTTTTACTGATGTGTTGAATGCTGAATGGAATGCACACCACATAAATCGAACTACCTCGAGGTATTTATTCGACAAAATGCATATGGTAACTTCTCTGCAGGCGTCTAAGATGGTGGTTGCAACGTAAGTTCAGGATGAAAAGTAAGAAGATTTGGCCGTTATACGCTTGATTGGAAGTTGATGCAGGTAAGTTTCTGTACTGAACAGTTTTCTATAAGACTAGGTATACGTAGAAGGATTTTTCTGATCCTCCTTCGGAGGGGAAGGGTGCACAAGCATGTGGGCAACCCCATTACTTATTTGACCCTGCCTTCAGTCATCATACCCTTTTTAGGATAGAGGCTCTTCAGTGACTGACTGTCGCTGGACAGAAACCTAGTCTATCAACTGCGAGTCTTTTCTCATGAAGTGGGAGGTGGGCAGATGTCAACACTTTAGCACCTCCTCATGTCAGTGTTTGGACAACCTGGGATTTTAAACCAGCTGTAATTGGTTATAGGGACTTCCTCCCTCCTTAGGACAAGTCTCCTATTAAGGGACTAAGTTTTGTATACGAGTAGAAGGAAATCATAGATTTTTAAAGCAATTTATAATTTTCCTAACTATTCAGTGCAAACTTGAGTCCTTTTAAGTTTTAATACCTGCCTCAACAATCCTACAAGTCCTAGGAGAACCTCATTATGCAGTGGAATGGAGGGGCTGCCCTGCCACTCACCTGTAACTAGCAACACTTCGTTAAAGTTTTAACATCCGAATTCCAGCTATGATGAAAACATACTTTTATTAAAGAACTCAGAATTTTATATTAAGGTAAAGCACAAATTTCTTTAAAAAAATTTACAAAAAGGTTCTCTTAACTAACAAGTTGTTTTACTGTTTGGATATCTCAAAAAAACTACATCAGAGAAGGATGCCATTAGAAAAAAATGAAAAAGAAACCATATCTAATGTCGTAAATGCACAAGTAAAATTTAGAAGATAAACATTTCTATCTTACTTTACCAAAAATGCAAACATGAAGTTATGAGCAGTTCAAGAAAATAATTAAACAAAACTACTTATTACAAGACACTTTTCCCCCTTAAACCTTATGTGATCTTGTATTACTGGTCCATTAAAAGGTAACAAAAAAACTTGATAGTATAAATATTGAGTGCCTAAAGCCAGGAAATGGTATATACTTTTCATGATTAATGAACCAAAGCTAAACTCAACTCTGCTCTTGTATTACTATGATTTGAAGAATCTGTTAACTATGCTTTCTTTTTAGTAATGTACTTACATTTCTTTTGTAACTGATCTTATGACTTGCCGTACTGTTTCTTTTGAAGTTATTTGTTATATTTTAATCACTATATATGTTTAAAAATACTTTAGAATGGTTTACATGTATACTACTAATGTGATTCACTACCATAATACACATGAAATCTAGATTAATGACCAGTTAAAAGGAAAATACTTCTTTAGATTGTTTGTTAAGAATGATGAAATAAAAATGATTACATTTGATTATACAGATCAAGGAATTAAATA
The DNA here is from genome assembly GCF_036898095.1 of Palaemon carinicauda. Classification (NCBI taxonomy): domain Eukaryota; kingdom Metazoa; phylum Arthropoda; class Malacostraca; order Decapoda; family Palaemonidae; genus Palaemon; species Palaemon carinicauda. Next base: position 5,495,830 of record NC_090730.1, on the reverse strand, counting down.
TACATTTATTAATTATCCCAGTGGTAAAGATAAATTGGGAATTCTCTTCCTTATATTTTTAACACTACAGTGAAGTATTTAATATTTTAATAAAATGTAAAGTATTTAGAACGTCATCCCTAAATATTTGAATCTCCTAAAAGTTAATAAAGGTGAAACTGAATTCTCTGTAGGCCATATTTGTGGAATCTTGAGAAATTAAACAAGTATGTTATATGCAGCTTTTAGCTTGATGATGAAATTTATGCTTCTTTTTTAAAGTGTTGCCATTGCTGCTGTGTGCTTTCATTGCATATATTGCTCAGCTTTTTGAAACTTTGCTCCATACAGATTATTCAAAGGGCTTTGGCGGAAAATTCGGAATACAGAAGGATAGGCAAGACAAGTCGGCGGCTGGGTGGGATCACATAGAGAAGGTCGAAAAACATGAAAGCCAAAAAGGTAATGTAGTCTTTACTGCTTGTCTAGCTTTTGCAAGAGTTTAGCCTAAAATTTTGCCTTTATTTTACAGTATATATATTTTCTTGTTAAATTTCCATTTGTGTTGTACAGTATTTCTATTTAATATAAATTTGATTCCAACTGTTCTGTACTGTAATAGTGTGCCATTATTATTTCTCTGAACATCCCATAATGTTAATTTTGCTCTGTTCTCGTAATTGACATCGACGTTACCCAAAATAATTTCAAGTGTTTTCTGCTTTCTTCCTCTCAAGAGGCTTTCACTTCTCTGCCATCAATGAGCCATCTGGTGACAAATCACTGTACTGTATCTTGATTAGATAGGGTTAGGAACGAAGTTGTGAGGGTGAGAACGGTGTGAGAAATAAATTAGCAGCTATAGTGGATATGAATTTGTTGAGGTGGTTTGGCTAAGGAGAGGGGAAAAAAGGCCATCTGCTCCTCTTCAATCTTGTAGCCGCCTTTGACTGCATTGGATATATTTTGCCTACCCAGTCCAGTTTTTAGAATTCTTTTAGTATGAGTTTGAGATCACCTTTTCCAGAATTTTTTAGTAATTACTGTGTGGATTGTTCAATGGAGTTCTTTTTAGGGGATCATGATCCTCAATATCTTTGCATTTTATGGGAGGAAGAATATTGTAATTTGGATACAGTCAGCCCTCTATATTCAGTGGGGTTAGGTTTTAGAGACAGGTGCGAAGATCAGCCTTTCCATCTTTTAGACAGGTAAAAGGTTGCTGAAGTCATCTCCTTTGCTCCTATACCGGGCCAGGCAGACTGAAACGTCTAAGGGGGAAAAAAAAAAAACAGCTCGGGTCTAGGGGACTTCATACCCAATATTAGGGTTGTGGTGGCCGATGTGGTACCGTCCCTGACTAGTGAACGCCAGACGGGGGTTCGAGTTCCGCTCAAACTCAGTTCCTTTGGTTGCTGCAACCTCACCATCTGTGTGAGCTATGGATGGGGAGTTTTGGGAGAACCTATAGGTCTATCTGCTGAGTCTTCAGCAGCCATTGCCTGGCCCTCCTTGGTCCTAGCTTAGGTGGAGACGGGGCTTGGGTGCTGATCATATGTATATATGGTTAGTCTCTAGGGCATTGTCTTGCAATATAGGACAGTGTCACTGTCCCTTGCCTCTGCCATTCATGAGCACCCTTTAAACCTTTAAATTAGTGAGTCATTATTTTAAAGGATGATAGGTTTGTATATTGCGCACTTAAGTAACAAATATAGAATTTTGAAAGTTAAGCTTACCACCTCAACCACCCCTCTCAGTTCTGAGCTAAAGGTCAAAAGTGAAGAACTTGCAATAGGTTTGGTGGCGGGCTGCTTGCCTACGCTCACCACCCATCATTAACTACCTTGTTAACAAATTTAACGGTTGTTCTAGTTTCGGTGAAGACATGTTCCTGGGTAAGTTTCACTTCGGAGTGCCATCCTTCAAGTTTTAAGAAGTATCTCTAGCCAACCTCTGTAACAAACAGGGTAATATAAAGGACAGAGAGGTTTGTATAGGTAGAAAAAATAAATATTGCTTTTAAAATGTTTTATATTTATCAACTTATTCTTTTTATTTACTGATATTGTTACTTTTGATGTGATTTTGTTGCCAGACATTTTAGCCTTCTGGAAGCATTATAAACATTATAGAGGTCTAAGGAAAGAACTGCCACTGATTTTATCTTTCTGAAAGTGCTGTATACTTTGCACTTTGTGCACAACCTCTAAAACATTTTTACAATGCTTCCCGAAGGCTAAAATCACTTCCAGATATTTGCTCAGACAGCCTCTATAATGTTTATAAAGCTTCCAGAAAGCTCAAATCACTGGCAGTTCTTTTTGTATTTGTTATTGCCACTATTTCCATAATTTTCTTCTTGTCCGTGTGTGAATATATTTGCCATCCTTGATATCTTTATAAGTGCATGTCCCTGTTACCAGACTTTTAAATAGAAAGGGATTTTAATAGATTAATTCATTTTGGCCCATATTTGATTTTTTCATCTATTCCTTATTGTATTTAATGTATGGCATATGTTGGTGTTGCATTTATTGATGAATTGTGACTCATTCACTTAATTCATTTTCTGAAGTGAAGGATTGAATACATACAGTTCTATGTTTAGTGTTTGGCTTAGTCATTGCTCCAGTTAGTATAGTTTTGCAGTTAGTGAGTGCCAAATGAATTTATGTACTATTCCTTGTTTTCTTTAATCGTTCAGTTTTTTTTAGCAGTTTTGCAATGTATTGCTTCATAAAGTTAGTTACAATTTACTTAGCTTCATTGTAAACATGGTATATGGGTACTATAAAGCTTTTAAACTTTTTTCAGTGAAACTTTCACTTTACATGAAGTGCATAAGCTTTGAATATTAAAGTCACACCAAATAAATTTCACCAAAAAGGACATATGCTAAAACCTAAAAAGAAATAAACAGTGAGGTACCAAAACTATAAGAAAATACCTACTTGAAATGAAGTAGCCATTAACGATGAAAATTGCTAGTTCGGTTAAGTCTTAGTTTAATTATTATGGTTTTTCCGTCATTCTTCTTCCATCCTCCTCGCTCTCTTTTCATGTGGATTACCCACAATCACCAAGAGAGCCATTCTTTTATATTGTTAATCTTTTTTACAATAAATATGTTTTCATTGCAGATTACACACAGGGCTTTGGAGGAAAATTTGGAGTCATGGCAGATAGGCAGGATAAATCTGCTGCTGGTTGGGATCATATCGAGAAAGTGGAGAAGCATGAAAGCCAGAAAGGTAATTATTAGATATTTTTGAGTATTTTATGTCTTGTAGTAACCTCGTTGCTATAAAGTTGTTAATTCTAGTAGTCGGCCCTTTTCCATTTTGAGGCTCAATACTACACAGTTGATACTTTCAAGAAGTTTTATTCCAGCTATGACCAAGTTGTGGAATAATGTTTCTAATTGGGTTGTTGTATCGGTAAAACTACAAACTTGCAGCAAATATTTTTATGGAACAGACTGACATAAGCCTTTTTATAGTTTATATATGAAATGTATGTTTTGATGTTACTGTTTTTAGAATATTTTATTTTAGTTGTTCATTATTTCTTATATCGTTTTATTTATTTCCTTTTCCTCACTGGGGTATTTTTCCCTGTTGGAGCCCATAGATAGTATCTTGGTTTTCCAATTAGGGTTGTAGCTTAGCTAGTAATAATGATAATAACAAAAAGGAAATAGATTCCATACCTATCTGCTGGTCTCAGTTTTAATTATTATGTGTGATGTTGCACTGGCCTTGAACAGGTCAAAGACTTTGTTCATGTGCTTGTTCTCAAGTTGTTCCATAGTTTAAGAGGCTTCAGTTTCAATATCTTAGGTCTTTCTAAATGAAAGATTTTGCAAACCCAAACAAATATATAAAAAAAATGATGCTCCAATTGTAGAAGTAAAGTCCTGGTCTTTATATTACACTATATGAGCATAATTTTAATGTGACATCTTTGAGTAACAGTTCTTGGTACCTTTTCACTAATGAAATTAGCGAAAGGAAGTTCAGTTGATTCTAGTAACTGTAACACAATTGATACTTTAGTTGGACTATAATTTTATGTTTTTTCACCTGTTTCAGACTATTCAGTAGGCTTTGGGGGAAAGTTTGGCGTGCAGAAGGACCGACAAGACAAGACAGCAGTTGGCTGGGATCACATTGAAAAGGTTGATCATCATGAAAGTCAGACTGATCACTCAAAGGTTAGTCTCTCTCGCTCTCCCCGCCCAAGCAGCTTTATTAAGTGAATTGAAATAATGATAGATGAGGTCAGAAATAAAAGTGTTGATGGGGTGAAATTTTTTTTTTTTTTTTTACTTTGAAATTATTCTATTGGTTGCTTTATGATGAAGAAAACTCTGGTTTTTCAATATTAAACTTACCCGATAATCATGTAGCTGTCAACTCCGTTGCCCGACAGAATTCTACGGAAGGGATACGCCAGCGATCGCTATACAAGAGGGGGGTGTACTCACAAGCGCCACCTGTGGCCAGGTACTGCAGTACTTCTTGTTGACACCACCTCAATTTTTCCTCTGTCGTGCTTCCGGCAAGACGTTCATGGATACGCTTATAATTTTGGAGTCTTGTTCACGGTTTTTGGTGAAGTATTGCTCTAAGATTTCAGCTTTCGCTATTCAGGAAGTTTTATTATTAGCTTAGCTAGCTTTTGGAATTAATTTGATTAATTATGGTGACGAAGAGAGTATGAACTCTCTTTCACCTTTAATGGCCGACCCTTCCCTTAGACGGAAGTGTTGGTGTCTAAGAGAGTATAGACTCTCTTTCTTAATTTTGCTTAACAAAAGTTATAGATTTTTTTTTTTATCTCTCCGCCTTTTATAGGCCTCTTCGATTAACTTCCTTTTATTATAAACTTATTAAAATTAATTTTTATATTTGTTTATATTCGACCTTTCCTAATAGTAGGCGGTCTTTTCTTGGTACCGAAGTTAATTAACATTGAGCCCGTCATTTCGGTTTTACCTGTTAACATATGCTATTTTAATGTTTTTGAAAGAATTTCTTTGATAGTCTCGTACTGTTTTCAAAGTTGAACTAACGTTTTGTTTTGTCTCTGCAGTTGTTGACGTTCAGAACGTTCAACTTGCGCTCTATCGTTACGATAGAGAGAGAATTTTCACGGTGTCACGTTGCAGTAAGAGTAACCGTTTCTAGCGTTTTGTTCATTCTTTCTTAGCTTAATGGTTTTAATTCTAATAAAGGAACTTTTTATTTGGGAAATATTTCAGTTTTTTTCCTTTAACAATAATATGTTTTAACGATATATATGATTGGGCTCTTCTCTCAGGTTCTAAGTCAAGAGAGAGAGAGAGAGAGAGAGAGATAGAGACGGAGGGAGAGAGAGCTGGATAAACGTTTCGTTCAAGCGAGTAACGTTGTTATCATTTTGCTCTTCTCCCTAGTCTCTTTAGGGGAAGAAGGTAAACGTTTCATGAGTTTTATTCTTGTTCTCAAGCTTTATGCGGTGAGAGATTTTAAACGTAGTTTATTTGATCTAGTGTTTAGTCTCTTTCCAGCCACTGAATTATTTATCTTTCATTAGATTTTTCTGTTACATTGTAATTCTGTTTTCGCAATTACTAACTTTTAAGGAAGGATAGAATTGCGTGTTTCAGGTACAAACCACTTAAAGTTTCGAGTTCAGTGAAATAAGTGCAAACAGAAAATCAAAAGTGATAAGTGATTAGCGCAAAGTGTGTCAGTGTTGTGCGTGAGGGTACTTCTGTGCGTGCCAGTCGTCCTCCCAGTCCGGGACCTCTTGCAAGCTCCCAAGCCCAGGGGAGAAGCAATGTCGAAGGGCAAAAGGGTTCGGCAGGCCTTGATCGGCGCACAGAAGTATCCTCGGTGGTTGCGGGCGTGTCTTACAGAGACCGTCACTCCCACCCGCAGACGATTGAGCCCTTATTTTGCTCGTCTGCAGAAGAAATTTCGGGGAGAAAACGCTGGACTCAGGTCTCAAGACCTCTTAAACGTAAAGTCCAGACCTCTAGAGTTCAACAACCCGGATGCAGTCATTGGGTTAGCTCTGACTCTCCGCAGTCATCAGGTGACTGCACACCTCCTAAGAGAGGTAAGGCGATGCCTCAACAGACCTCATCTTCTGTTAAGGCTTTGCCTCAACAGACCTTATCGTCTGTTGATCCCAAGATGACTTTGCTGCAGTCCATGCAGTCGCAGCTTGCGGTCTTAATGCGTGAGTTTCAGGCTGAGAAGGTTACACCTCCTCCTGCGAGCGCTCCGCCTCACCGCAGTCCAGTCTGCCAGGCGTATGAAGTTGAGGTTCCTCAAGCTACCTTACCGCGTTCGGAGTTGCCAGTTACCAGCGTTGTGCAGCAACCTTAACCTTCCTTAAGGCAACCTCAACAATGGGAGCAGGAGTCTTATGCCTTGAGGCAAGATTTTCTTGCAGTTAGACCATCTTTGAGGCTACAACCTTTTGAGGTACGACAACCTCTACCATCCTTGAGGCAGCCACCTCAGCTCTCGCAGCTGCTACCTCAACTTTTCTCAAGGCGAGAGCCTCAACTCTTGAGGCTTGCTCCTCAGGAACCTCAACTTGTGAGACAGGAACTGCGTTCTGCGCAGCCGCTACCTCAACTCTCGCAGCTCACACCTCAAGAACCTCAACTCGTGAGTCAAGAGCCTCTCTCTGCGCAGCCACCTCAACCCTTGAGGCAAGCGCAACTCTTGAGGCAGGAACCTCATGCTATGAGTCAGCCACCTCAACGCATGCATCTGCCACTTTCTCCTCAACTTGAGCCTCTTCCCATTCAACTTTGAAATAACAAATGACAATAATAACACCTCATTACTTTCATAACTTGCATTTGTAATCATATACATGTATGCCTACACAAACATTATGATAATGTAGGTTATTCGTATTACTTAAATAAAAAAATATATATGTATTCCTTGCAATATATTTTTAACAAATCGCAAATATGGCAAAATATCTTCAAAACAAAAATGAATCATGAGTTATGAATGTAATGTAAATATTATGTTGATATTAAAACCCCATGCAAGCATGCATGAAGTAATGCAGTGTTGCCAACAGGGCGAGTTTCCCTGTCCTGAGGTGAAGTAGATTATAGATCGTATATTTAGTGCAGCTTAATTCTACGATTATCATGCCGGCTATCAAATTCATCAACAAAACAGTCTAAATCAATTCCCTCGGCACGTGCACTTTCAATGGACAGTAATGCGATATTACTCAATCTAGCACTGGTCATGGAATTTCTGAGAAATGTTACACGCCATGCAACATGATCTGCTTCTCTTACAGCATGCTCTACATACAGCATGCTCTGCATACAGCATGCTCTACATACAGCATGCTCTGCATACCTTACCGCATGCTTCTCAGTCACACATCTTTGGTTGTTGCCAACTCACTAGACTGTCAAGCAGTTTCATAACGTTGCCTTCTAGTCTGCTGCTTTTGCACCAGTGAAACCCTCACTGAGAGAACTTAGCTTTTCTCGGATATGGTCCCTGTAGATGAGAAAGTGCTTTTCTCCCTCCTTCTGATATTCCCTTGAGGACTCTGTCATTTGGAGAGGAGCCTTTAGCTGCGTAGCCTCCTATGGACTTTTATTTAAGCATAACATGCTTCCAGGGAAGGTAATGGTTCCACTTCAGTCGCTAACCCCGTCTGTTACCACACCTGCTCCCATAGACCTTGAGCTGTGTTGCAAGACATGCAGTCCAAGCTTAGTCCTTGTTAGAGGATTTTTTGTTTACGGAGTCAGTGTGTCACTGGGAAGACGTTCAACAACCAGCAGAAGTGACTTGTTGTGACGCAGTGCGGCAACCTCAGCAACCCGATAAGGAGTTGTCTATACGACCCAGACAGTCTAGACAGCTTCGGGTTGTCACTGTACTTCCTCGCTTCCCCATGGTTGACAGTTCACAGACTGTGCAGCAGTACCATGATCTTGTGTCCGGCTCCGTCAGACGACTGGCTTTTAAGAGCTCCCACAAGTCGTCGCTGTCTGGAGATTCTCAGATGGACTATGGATCTGACCAAGGAACTGGGCCTCCTGGTCAATTTTGAGGAGTCTCAGCTCGTCCCATCCCAGACCATTGTCTACCTGGGTATGGATCTTCAGAGTCGAGCTTTTCGGGCTTTTCCGTCGGCCCCAAGGATCTTCCAAGCCCTAGAATGCATCCAGAGCATGCTGAGAAGGAACCGATGCTCAGTCAGGTAGTGGATGAGTCTAACAGGGACACTTTCATCGCTGGCCCTGTTCATCGTGTTAGGGAGACTCCACCTCCCCCCCCTTCAGTATCATCTAGCTGCTCACTGGATAAAGGACATGACGCTAGAGACGGTCTCAGTTCTTGTTTCCGAAGAGAGGAGGTCTTCTCTCGCGTGGTGTAAGAACAGCTTTCTTCTCAAGGAAGTCTACATTTGGCTGTTCAGAAACCCGACCGCCGTCTCCTCTCGGACGCATCAGACACGGGCTGGGGTGCGACTTTGGACGGACAGGAATGCTCGGGAACATGGAATCAGGAGCAAAGGACACTTCACATCAATTGCAAGGAGTTGTTGGCGGTTCTTCTGGCCTTGATAAACTTCAAGTCCCTCCAGCTTAACAAGGTGGTGGAGGTGGACTCTGACAACACCACAGCCCTGGCTTACATCTTCAAGCAGGGAGGGACTCTTTCGTGGAAGTTGTTCTAGATCGCAAGGGACCTCTTCATCTGGTCAAAAGATCGAAAGCTCACGCTGGTAACGAGGTTCATTCAGGGCGGTATGAATGTCATGGCAGATCGCCTCAGCCGGAAGGGTCAGGTCATCCCCACAGAGTGGACCCTTCACAAGAGTGTTTGCAGCAGACTTTGGGCCCTGTGGGGTCAGCCAACCATAGATCTGTTCGCTACCTCGATAACCTAGAGACTCCTGTTGTATTGTTCTCCGATTCCAGACCCAGCAGCAGTTCACGTGGATGCTTTTCTGCTGGATTGGTCCCATCTCGACCTGTATGCATTCCCGCCGTTCAAGATTGTCAACAGGGTACTTCAGAAGTTCTCCTCTTGCAAAGGGACACGGCTGACGTGGATTGGCTCCGCTCTGGCCCGCGAGAGAATGGTTCATAGAGGTACTGCAATGGCTGGTCGACATTCCCAGGACTCTTCCTCTAGGAGTGAACCTTCTACGTCAACCTCACGTAAAGAAGGTACACCCAAACCTCCACGCTCTTCGTCTGACTGCCTTCAGACTTTCGAAAGACTCTCAAGAGCTAGGGGCTTTTCGAAGGAGGCAGCCAGAGCGTTTGCCAGAGCAAGGAGAACATCCACTCTCAGAATCTATCAGTCTCAAGGGGAAGTCTTCCGTAGCTGGTACAAGACCAATGCAGTTTCCTCAACCAGTACCACTGTAACCCAGATTGCTGACTTCCTGTTACATCTAAGGAAAGTAAGATCCCTTTCAGCTCCTACGATCAAGGGTTACAGAAGTATGTTGGCAGCGGTTTTCCGCCACAGAGGCTTGGATCTTTCCACCAACAAAGATCTACAGGACCTCCCTAGGTCTTTTGAGACCTCAAAGGAACGTCGGTTGTCCACTCCAGGCTGGAATCTAGACGTGGTCCTAAGGTTCCTTATGTCATCAAGATTTGAACCTCTCCAATCAGCCTCTTTTTAGGACCTCACATTAAAAACTCTTTTCCTCGTGTGCTTGACAACAGCTAAAAGAGTAAGTGAGATCCACGCCTTCAGCAGGATCATTGTTTTCACATCTGAAACGGCTACATGTTCCTTGCAGCTCGGTTTTTGCTAAACGAGCTTCCTTCACGTCCTTGGCCTAAGTCGTTCGAGATCCCAAGCCTGTCCAACTTGGTGGGGAATGAACTGGAGAGAGTACTTTGCCCAGTTAGAGCTCTTAGGTACTATCTAAAAAGGTCTTAACCTTTACGAGGACAATCAGAAGCCTTATGGTGTGCTATCAAGAAACCTTCTTTCCCAAGTTCTAAGAACTCAGTTTCTTACTATTCAGGCTTCTGATTAGGGAAGCACATTCTCATCTGAAGGAAGAAGACCTTGCTTTGCTGAAGGTAAGGACACATGAAGTGGGAGCTGTGGCTACTTCAGTGGCCTTCAAACAGAACCATTCTCTGCAGAGTGTTATGGATGCAACCTATTGGAGAAGCAAGTCAGTGTTCGCATCATTCTATCTCAAAGATGTCCAGTCTCTTTACGAGTACTGCTACACCCTGGGACCATTCGTAGCAACGAATGCAGTAGTAGGCGAGGGCTCAGCCACTACATTCCCATAATCCCATAACCTTTTAACCTTTCTCTTGAATACTTTTTATGGGTTGTACGGTCGGCTAAGAAGCCTTCCACATCCTTGTTGATTTGGCGGGTGGTCAATTCTTTCTTGAGAAGCGCCGAGGTTAAAGGTTGTGATGAGGTCCTTTAGTATGGGTTGCAGCCCTTGATACTTCAGCACCTTAGAGTTGTTCAGCCTCCTAAGAGGAACGCTGCGCTCAGTAAGGAAGACGAACTTATTTAAGGCAGAGTAATGGCTCAAGTCGACTTCCTTACCAGGTACTTGTAATTTCATTGTTATTTTGAATAACTGATAATATGAAATACGGGATACTTAGCTTCTTGATATACATGTACACTGGTTTTCACCCACCTCCCTGGGTATGAATCAGCTACATGATTATCGGGTAAGTTTAATATTGAAAAATGTTATTTTCATTAGTAAAATAAATTTTTGAATATTCTTACCCGATAATCATGATTTAATTGACCCACCCTTCCTCCCCATAGAACCAGTGGACCGAGGAAAAATTGAGGTGGTGTCAACAAGAAGTACTGCAGTACCTGGCCACAGGTGGCGCTTGTGAGTACACCCCCCTCTTGTATAGCGATCGCTGGCGTATCCCTTCCGTAGAATTCTGTCGGGCAACGGAGTTGACAGCTACATGATTATCGGGTAAGTATATTCAAAAATTTATTTTACTAATGAAAATAACATTTTTCAGGGCTTTGGAGGTAAATTTGGAATCCAGAAAGATCGCATGGATAAAGTTGCCCATGGATTTTCAGAACAGGCTGGCCAAATAGGAACTAACTATGAACCTACAAAACCAAAACCACCTGCACAAAGTATGTAATGTCCTATTTTTAATTCGCACATAATTCACATAACACTGATGTGCTACAATTGAATGGATAAAATGTATTTTAGCATCAGTCCTGAGTCTTGAGAACATTTTTAGATATTCTTGAGTGGGTGTTTGAAACGGCATCAAATGTTGGTAGAAGTAAAAATATTGGTTTCACCACAGACACCATTTTAGTCAAGCTTTTTTTATGGTCATTAAATCATCTCAGGCACTCAAGTCCCTCTTTGAAAAAAATAAGGAAAGAAATCATCAGTCAGCTGGTTGTACTATGTTTACCTGGACTGATTCCAGACACTCAGATCAGCTACTAGTGCCATCATTCATGTTTTTTCAATAATACTGTATAACTATGCTACATAATTTTCAATATTAAACTTAGCCGGTGATCATATAGCTGCAACTCTGTTGCTCGACAGAAAAACCTACGGTCAAAATACGCCAGCGATCGCTATGCAGGTGGGGGTGTACATCAACAGCGCCATCTGTCGAGCAGGTACTTAGTACTCCAAGCAAACAAAGAATCAATTTTCTCTCTGTCGGGCTACTGGCAAGACCTACTAATACGCTGTTACTAACTGGATTTGTTTTCACAACTATTTGGTGAAGTACACTATTCTAGTTTTGAGCTTTCGCTATGCAGGGGTTTTATCTTCATCTCAAAACTCGAACTCGTTTTGGATAGATTTAATTATGGTGACAAAGAGAGTATGGACTCTCTTTCACTTTTAAATGGCCGACCCTTCCCTTAGACGGAAGTGTGTTTAGGTTTTTAGTAATTTTGCTTAACACGTTATAGATCTATATATTTTATATCTCTCCGCCTTTATTAGGCCTCTTCGATTAACTTTCCATTTATTATAAACATATAAAAATAAATTTTTATGTTTTGTTTATATGCGACCTTTCCTGATAGTAGGCGGTCCTAACTTGGAACCGAAGTTAATCAACGTTGAGCCCGTTATATCGTATTTAGCCTTTAAAGAATTTAAAACTTTTTAAATTTAATGTTTTATGAAAGAATTTCTTTGATAGTCTTCGTACTGTTTTCAAAGATGAACTAACGTTTAGTTTTTTTTAGACTACGCAGTTGTTGACGTTCAGGACGTTCAACATGCGCTCTATCGTTACGATAGAGAGAGAGTGTATCACGGTTTCACTTTGCAGTAAGAGTAAATCGATTCTGACGTTTCGTTCATTCTTTCTTTGCTTAAATGGTTTAAATTCTAAATTAAAGGAACTTTTTATTTGGAAAACCTTTCAGTTTTTTCCTTTAGCCAAATAACATGTTTTTTTGACGATATATAATTGGGCTCTTCTCTCAGGTGCGAAATCAAGAGAGAAAGAAAGATAGAGATAGAGACGGAGGGAGAGAGAGGAGAAAAAACGTTCCGTTCAAGCGGGTAACGTTGTTCTCGTGTTACTCTCCTCCCTAGTCGCTGTACGGAGAAAAAGGTAAAACGTTTCTAGGGTTTTATTCTTGTCCCCAGGCTATGTGCGGTGAGAGATTGTAAACGTAGTTTATTTGAACTAGTGTTTAGTCTCTTTCCCAGCCACTGAATTTTTTATCTTTATATATGTTTTCTGTTTTTTGCTAGTATTAATGAGCTGCATTATACGACTGTTTTCGCAATTACTACCTTTTAATGAAGGGTAGAATTGCGTGTTTCAGGTAGAAATCAGTAAAAGTTTCGATTTCAGTGAAATAAGTGCAAAACAGAAAATCGAAGTGATAAAGTGATATGCGCAAAGTGTTACAGTGTTGCGTCCGAGGGTTCGTCTGTTCGTGCCTGTCGTTCACCTAGTCCGGGACCTCTTGCAAGCTCCCAAGCCCAGGGGAGAAGTAATGTCGAACGACTTATGGGTTCGTCAGGCCTTGATTAACGAACAGACGTTTCCCTCCGTGGTTTCGGGCGTATCTACCCAAGATCGCCCCACCCACACAAAGACGAGAGAGCCCATTTACTTCTCGTCTGCGGAAGAGGTTTCTCGTAAGAAACCATGGACCAAGGTCTCGCAGCGTATTAAGCGCAAGTCGGTCCCTTCCGCGCAAGTCCAACGGCCCAGTTGTAGCCACTGGGTCAGTTCGGACTCGCTGCAGTCTTCCGACGACTGCTCACCTCCTAGAGAGGCAAAGCGGTACCGCAACAGGCAGTAACACCGTCTGTTGCCGCACCTGCTACTGTAGACCCTAAGTGGTCTTTGCTGCAGACCATGCAGACACAGTTAACATCTTTAATGCAGGACTTTCGTGCAGAGAAGGTTGACGCTGCACCCGTTAGCCTACAACCAACCACGGTTGTGCGTTCAGTTGACGCTGAGGCTACCTTCTCCCGCACTCCAGCTGTGAGAGTCCCGCCACCCATGCGCAGTGTACCCTGCCAGCCGCATGTTGACGTTCAGCGACACGCGGAACCCTCCGTTGACGTTCGCGAGTTACAACAACAACCTAAGTTGTTTTGTTTTGACGCGGTGCGTCAACCTCCGCATTCTAGAGTTGTTTTGACTGCTCAGTATAGACAGTCAAAGCAGTCTCGAGTGAACACTGTATGTCCTCACGCACCTGTTGTGGTTGACAGTTCAGTTGTTGACAGTTCACAGACTGTCAAGCAGTTACATGACGTTGCCTTCTGGTCTGCTACTAATGCACCAGTGCTGTATGTCCTCACGCATCTGTTGTGGTTGACAGTTCAGTTGTTGACAGTTCACAGACTGTCAAGCAGTTACATGACGTTGCCTTCTGGTCTGCTACTAATGCACCAGTGAGAGACTCACTGAGATAACCTAGCTTTTATCGGACAAGGTTCCTGTAGATGAGAAAGTGCTGTTCTCCCTCCTACTGATATTCCTTTGAGGACTCTGTCATTTGGAGAGGAGCCTTAAGCTGCTTAGCCTCCTATGGACTTTAATTAAATCATGATGATTTTTTAAGGATCTTCGTCCGGATCTTGTAACTGCTGCTCCTCGTTCGCCTAAACGTCAGAACTTACACTAGGCCTAGCTACTTCAAAGCCGTTGTTGTTAAGCTAGTGCTCTCTCGCTCTCCTAGAGAGCGTTACGTTGGCTAGGCGACTGGTTTTTGCACCAGGAGGAGTTTTAGGGATACAGCCTTTGATTTCCCTTCTTTTAAACTGGCTTATAGAGCGAGAGTCTGATAGGACACGAGAGAAGTTCTCGGCTTGGGAGTTCATGCCTCTGCCCAGATAGACTTCTCAATTCTGGTAGACTCGCCCTGGCGCCTAGCCAGGAGACGCTCCAAGTTGTTTACAGGTCAACTTCTCAACTTTTGTCGAGCCTTTGAAGTTTTGCTGTACTATTATGTCACACATAACAAGGCTTCCAGGGATGGTAAATGGTTCCGCCTCAGTCGCTAACCCCGTCTGTTGCCACACCTGCTCCCGTAGACCCTAATGGGCTTTGCTGCAAGACATGCAGTCCAAGCTTGTGTCCTTGATAGAGGACTTAAATGCGGAGAAGAACCTTCTGGCCAACAACCTTCCAACCGGTTGGTTGTGCGCCCTGTTGACGCTGAGGTATCCTACTCGCGTCTGCCAGTTGAGGTGGTTCCTCCACCGATGCGACCCAGTGTGGGTTGCCAGTCGCACGTTGACGTTAAGCGACGCTTGGAGGTGGTTGTTGACGTTCAGTGTGTCACTAGGAAGACGTTCAACAACCAGCAGAGGTGACTTGTTGTGACGCAGTGCGTCAACCTCAGCAACCCGGTAGGGTGTTGACTGCACAACCCAGACGTCTGACTGCCTTCAGACTATCGAAAGACTCTCGAGAGCTAGAGGCTTTTCGAAGGAGGCAACCAGAGCGATTGCTAGAGCAAGGAGAACATCCACCCTTAGAGTCTACCAATCGAAGTGGGAAATCTTCCGAAACTGGTGCAAGTCAGTATCCGTATCCTCGACCAGTACCTCTGTAACTCAAATAGCTGACTTTCTCTTATATCTGAGGAAAGAACGATCTCTTTCAGCTCCCACTATCAAGGGTTACAGAAGCATGTTGGCATCAGTCTTCCGTCACAGAGGCTTAGATCTTTCCAACAATAAAGATCTACAGGACCTCCTTAAGTCTTTTGAGACCACGAAGGAGCGTCGTTTGGTTACACCTGGTTGGAATTTAGACGTGGTACTAAGATTCCTTATGTCAGACAGGTTCGAACCGCTACAATCAGCCTCCCTGAAAGATCTCACCTTTAAGACTCTTTTCCTGATATGCTTAGCCACAGCTAAAAGAGTCAGTGAGATTCATGCCTTTAGCAAGAACATCGGATTCTCATCCGAAACGGCTACATGTTCTACAACTTGGTTTTCTAGCCAAACACGAGCTGCCTTCTCGGCCTTGACCAATATCGTTCGATATTCCAAACTTATCGTATGGTTGGAAATGAACTAGAAAGAGTCTTATGTCCTGTAAGAGCTCTTAAGTTCTTTTTAAAAACCTTTACGAGGCCCGTCTGAAGCTTTATGGTGTTCAGTTAAGAATCCATCTTTGCCTATGTCAAAGAATGCTTTATCCTATTTTATCAGACTGTTAATACGAGAAGCTCATTCCCATCTGAATGAGGAAGACCAAGCTTTGCTGAAGGTAAGGACACACGAAGTTAGAGCTGTCGCAACTTCCGTGGCCTTTAAACAAAATAGATCTCTGCAAAGTATAATCGACGCAACCTATTGGAAAAGCAAATCAGTGTTCGCGTCTTTTTATCTTAAGAATGTCCAGTCTCTTTACGAGAACTGCTACACTCTGGGACCATTCGTAGCAACGAGTGCAGTAGTGGGTGAGGGCTCAACCACTACAATTCCCTAATTCCATAACCTTTTTAATCTGTCTCTTGAAATGTTTTATTATTGTTTTTGGGTTGTCCGGAAGGCTAAGAAGCCTTTCGCATCCTACTTGATTTGGCGGGTGGTCAAAGTCATTTCTTGAGAAGCGCCTAGATTAGAGGTTTTGATGAGGTCCTGTTGTATGGGTTGCAACCCTTGATACTTCAGATCCTAGGGGTCGCTCAGCATCCTAAGAGGATCGCGAGGCTCCGTAAGGAAGACGTACTTAAAAAGGCAGAGTAATTATTCAAGTCGACTTCCTTACCAGGTACTTATTTATTTTATGTTTGTTATTTTGAATAACTGCTAAAATGAAATACAAAATACTTAGCTCATAATAATGTAAACATGTAATGCTGGTCTCTACCCACCCCCCTGGGTGTGAATCAGCTATATGATCACCGGCTAAGTTTAATATTGAAAAATGTTATTTTTATTAATAAAATAAATTTTTGAATATACTTACCCGGTGATCATATATTAACCCTGGATAGGTACGCTCCTCGGACACCCCTTTAAGGGTATACTCGGACGCGAACGACCCCGACGCCAAAAAAAATTCTTGAAAAATCAGTTTTTGCAGTAACCTCCATTTTTCTTTTGCCAAAAAAAACTTCAATGAATGCTTAAAACAACTGTAAAGATAAATACTACTCATCTGCAGAAAAACTATTTATTATAAATATTTTAAAAAATTAAGTAGAAAAAAAAGACCTGACATAAAAATTCATAAAAAAAAAGTTTATACATATATACACAAATCCTTTTAGGAATTGATTCTTGAATGTTTAGGACACATCTTGTTGTATTTTGGATGAAGTCAGACCCATGGAGGTGAAGATCTGAAATGAGAAAAAAAGGTTAACTTTTTTTGGCCAAAAAAATTTGTCCAAATTTCATGAATTTTTTGGGGTACCCAAATGAAATAGGAAGTGGCTAATTTTTTTAGGGAATAAACATATGTTATCCTAAAATAGAAATATGTAAAAAAATCTTCATTATTTTGTAAATTACATTTATATTAGGGGCCATATCTAAAGGTAATTTTTTGAGTACTTAGAAATTTCGTAAAAAAATACATATATTTAATATATAATATGATATTTATGCAGGTAAAAATATACCAAAATATCACAAATTCTATAGGGAACAAGAATATATATAGATAGGGCAGCTTACGCTTCGGATATGTCCACAAAATGGCCGCCAACCACACTGACTCAGACTCCCTAATCTGCCACCTGAAATGTAGGAAGGGTATGTCAATTTCAAGGTGTTATTTACTAATCTAATTATTATTGGATATGCATAAAAATTGTATGGTGGGTTGCTGGATAATTGTCGATTATTTTACGACTATAAAATTAAAATTCTGACCCAAAAAAATTTTTTTGAAGGGAAATAAAATCGAAAAAAAAAAAAATGTAAAACAATATAATATTTTAGCTAAAAAAATTTGATGATATTCAATCAAAAAAAAAGTAAACAAAATTTTCCGACAAATAAACATCTAGAGGAATCTTTACTCTGTGATAGTTCCTTAGTACGTAGTAATTTTGAAAGAATTGGGAAAAAACGAAAAAATGGCAATCACCGGAAAATCGAACACATACCTATATATACGCCATATCTGGCTAAAAAAAAGATAGGCATGGATAGCCAGATCATCTAGAAACACTTTCCAACACTATAAAAATATAAGTTTTGCAACACTACTTGCCAATTCCTTACGGTAACATGACTAAGCAAAAAAATGCAAAACAAATAAAAAGGGGCACTCGCGGAAAAATGGCTAACATTCTAATATACGGCATTTCAGAAAAAAAAAATTCAGCCACGTGCTAGGCAAACCATCAAGGCACATTTTCCGACAAATAAACATCTAAATGAATAATTACTCTGTGATAGTTCCTTAGTACGTAGTAATTTTGAAAGAAATGGGAAAAAACGAAAAAATGGCAATCACAGGAAAATCGAACACATACCTATATATACGCCATATCTAGCTAAAAAAAGAAGATAGGCATGGGTAGCCAGATCATCTAGAAACACTTTCCAACACTATAAAATTATAAGTTTTGCGACACTACTTGCCAATTCCTTACGGTAACATGACTAAGCAAAAAAATGCAAAACAAATAAAAAGGGGCACTCGTGGAAAAATGGCCATTCTAATATACGGCATTTCAGAAAAAAAAAATTTCAGCCACGTGCTAGGCAAACCATCAAGGTACATTTTCCGACAAATAAACATATAAATGAAATATTACTCTGGGATAGTTCCTTAGTACGTAGTAATTTTGAAAGAAATGGGAAAAAACGAAAAAATGGCAATCACAGGAAAATCGAACACATACTTATATATACGCCATATCTGGCTAAAAAAAAAAATAGGCATGGGTAGCCAGATCATCTAGAAACACTTTCCAACACTATAAAAATATAAGTTTTGCGACACTACTTGCCAATTCCTTACGGTAACATGACTAAGCAAAAAAATGCAAAACAAATAAAAAGGGGCACTCGCGGAAAAATGCCCAACATTCTAATATACGGCATCTCAGATAAAAAAAAAAGACATGCACGTGTTAGCCCAACCATCAAGGCACACTTTCTAACACATAAACATGAAAAAAAAATCAATAATATACGGCAATTCCTTACTACGTAGTAAATTTTTACAAATATTGAAAAAAAACAGAAATTGGCAACCGCAGTTAAATACCCAATATACCAATAACTACGTCGTATCTGACAAAAACAAAATCACGCATGGGTAGCCAGATCATCTAGACACACTTTCCAACACTATTTCGCAATATCTTACGGAAAAATGACTTGGCAAAAAAATGAAAAAAAATTAAAAAGGGACACTCGCGGTAAAATGCCCGACATTCTAATATACGGCATCTCAGATAAAAAAAAAGACATGCACGTGTTAGCCCAACCATCAAGGCACACTTTCTAACACATAAACATAAAAAAAAAATGAATAATATACGGCAATTCCTTACTACGTAGTAATTTTTACAAATATTGAAAAAAAAACAGAAATTGGTAACCGCAGTTAAATACCCAATATACCAATAACTACGTCGTATCTGACAAAAACAAAGTCATGCATGGGTAGCCAGATCATCTAGACACACTTTCCAACACTAAACAAGCAAAAGTTTTACGACCCTATTTGGCAATATCTTACGGAAAAATGACTTGGCAAAAAAATGAAAAAAAATGAAAAAGGTGCACTCGCGGTAAAATGGTCCTCGTGGTGATGAACGACATTTTAACTAAAAAAAAAATCATGCACATGGTAGCCAAACAATCCACCAAGACTTTCCACAACTGATAACCTATACAAGTTGCACCATTCTACGACAATTTCATAATACGTAATAACTTTGACAATTATGCAAACTACCTTAGAAGGGTAAACTCAGTCGCGCTCGACCCCGACGCGTCTCAGAAATCGGGGAAGGAGTACAGCTACAGCAATGCACATCTGGACACTACTAGAGCGTGTAGGGGAGACACCTCCTGCAGGTCGATCACCCACAAATTCAGTCACGGGGGTGAGTCACGTGAGAAAAACCTGTTTTTTTTTGACGCTCGGGGTCGCAAACGACCCATCGTACCTATCCAGGGTTAAAGGACCCTCCCTTCCTCCCCAATAGAGACCCAGTGGACCGAGGAGAAAATTGGTTCTTTGTTTGCTTGGAGTACTAAGTACCTGCTCGACAGATGGCGCTGTTGATGTACACCCCCACCTGCATAGCGATCGCTGGCGTATTTTGACCGTAGGTTTTTCTGTCGAGCAACAGAGTTGCAGCTATATGATCACCGGGTAAGTATATTCAAAAATTTATTTTATTAATAAAAATAACATTTTCCCATGTAATTTTGGGGGGATTTTGATTATGTGCTCTATAGTGATTTGCATATATATCCCAGATTTCTGGAGACTGGAAGTGTTGAGATGACCTTTAACCTCTCGGGGTCTTTTTTGTTTGAAGGAAAGAGCAGCTAATGTTGTAGTGCTTGATATGTAGCATGTCGATTACAGCTAGATGATAGGCAAACATAGGAATGGTTCATCATACATACATATACCAAGGCACTTCTCCCAATTTTGGGGGGTAGCCGACATCAACAAATGAAACAAAACAAAAAAGGGGACCTCTACTCTCTACGTTCCTCCCAGCCTTTATTTAAATTTAGCTTATGTTTCGTTCACTGTTAACACTGGGTTGTTCTTTATTTTGTTTGTGTATTTATTTTCTACTCTTGGGTTATCACACTCATTTGATTATTTACTCTATTATTAATGGACTATCGCATAATCTTGGTTTTATTTTAGAGTATGTTGCATATTACTTTATATTGTGTAACATTTGTTGTGTTTAATAGGTATACAAAATATCAATATGTATTAAAACGAACGGAAAACTTGAAAACAAAATTGATATAAAATAGTACAGCCTATAAGTGACTGTGTCGAAGACATGTTAAACTAAAGACTCTGGTGCAAACTATTACAGTTGTAGAGTGAAATTAGAGGAAAAGGAGTAAGAAAGTACACATACATGAAAGAACTCTTCTTGTCACTCAGAATATGAAATACATAAAAATGAATAAAACAGTCGTTTAAGTCAGGAATGTATGATTGAGTCAACCTAAAGAAATCATAGTTGTTAAGACTTATAATTGCATGCAATAAATTTTTTTCACAGGGAATTGATTGTCGGGTATGATTTTGCTGTAACTAAAAGTGCTGTTCAAGATTAGTGTGCTGATATGAAAATAAATTTAATTTAATTTAGTAGAAACTGTATCATACATGTATTTTAACAAATCGCTGCTTCCCTAAAGCAGCCATCACCATAAAACTGATAGGAATAGGAAGATGAATTCATTCATAAAAAACAAGTTGGACAAGGACTTTCTTAGACATGGGAGAGAATGGAAGGGAGGGCAGGCGATGTATCGGAAAGGAAAGAAATATGGCAAAGTACTCAAGTAAATACTTTGTAAATAAGAAAACTCATACAATAATTATTGACACCTCTTTATATTCAGAGAGCGACAGAGCACTCAACCTTCGTGCCCACTTTGAAAACTTGGCATCAACTCAGGAAGAGGAAAGATTAAAGCAACTTGAAGAGGAGAGGAAAAAGAGGCTTCAGGGAGACACTGCTGTCATCCTCCAGGAGAGGAACAAGCAGCTTGAATTGCAGCAGGAGGCTGAGGAGAAGATCCGCAAACAAAATGAAATGGAAGAAAAGGTGAGGGAGGAAAGAAAGAAAGAAGCTTTGAGAAGGAAGCAAGATATCCAGAGACAATTGCAGGAAGAAGAAAGGCAAGATGATTTTCAAAAGAAGTAAGTAAATTTTCCATTTTCGTATACATGTATTGCTAATAATCACTTCACGGTACTATGTACCTGTAATTGATTTATGTAACTTAATTTCATACTTTTGAGTACATTACTTGCTGATCTTGTGCAGTGAAGTTTTTTTTTTTGATAATTAGGTTTTGTAGTTAACACTCTTTCATAATGACTTAAATTTAGGGTAAATCAGATGACTCATGTAAATTACAAACCTTTTTCACTTTTTACTGGCAAATTGTCTGATATGCAAAGTATGTAAGTAGAATTGTGAATGAAAAGTTAGCAGAGCAATATTTTCCTGATTGGTGAGATATCTGAGTGTAGTTAGTACAGTAGCCCTTTGACACGGCTCATATTTTGGTGGGAGTTGGTTATAGTTATGATCAGCATGACCTTTTTAGTACTAAATAACCCCGAGTGCTGGCTCCATGAGATTTCCCTCATTCAAATGTAATTAAATTAGTTTCTAACCTAAGCTAGCTTGTACATTCATTCAGTTCAAGAGATATCCTTAAAAGTCATCGCTTTTAAAACCAGAGTCTAGTTTATAGCCATCACATTAATGTAGCTAGTTTGTAAAGTATTTTGATAAACCATAGGGCTACTTAACCCAATTACTTTGGGTTCTGTCTTGCTTAATAATCTTGGTTGCCTTTCCTATAAAAATAGCAAGATTGTAGTTGTTTAGACAAACCTGCCTGTCATTTAATAATAGCGTCTTGCTGGTTCAAGTAACCCATATGAATTTCAACCTTTTAAAATAATTATTTTTTCACCCTGTAGTCTAGATCTCATAGTCATTTAAGTATCTTGTTAGCGAGGATCTGGGTCTTTAGGTGCTAAGGTGTTTTTGTGGAGGGTATAGGAAATGTATAGGTTTTTTCAATTCAATGTGGAAAGTGAAAATATGCTATTTGAATTTTAATGACAAATTTTATCAATGTCTTCATGTAAGATAAAAGTATCATGAAGTTACATTTTAACCACCCATGAAAAGATGGCCATTTGATCCTAAAAGGTAACAAATTTGTTAGCAATCTGAGTGAGGTTAGCGGTTGTTATGCACAAGTCTCCTACCAAATATTGTCAGAATTTCATAGGCGTCTTTCCTCAGGGACGCAGAGATGCAGAGGAGGAAAACAGACGAGGAGGATTTCAAGACGCAGAAGCAGGTAAGTGTGATAAGCAAGTTGATAAAGGTCCAGAGTTTTTGTTTTAGATCTTTGGATGCAGTATTCATTTGCAGTCACTATTATTACCATCATAATTAGATTTTTCTAGGCTCCCTTTAAATGCCAGTACCTGTAAAATCTCTAGCATTCTATAGTTGTTTAACCATTTAATAATCCCTCCATAAAATACCATAAAATTTCAAGATGTATATCATCTTGAGGAATCGAATGCTAGGGCATTAAAATAACTTATTTTGGATGGCCAAATTGATAACTCCATTTGGAAGAGGAGCTGGGTTTGGTTATGTCCCATAGAGAAGAGGAGGAAGTGAACTTTTATTAAGTGTCTTTTGTGAGATAAGCTAATGGTTTTAGACTAGCGAAGAGTGACACTGCATGGTTTGAGCCACGTGAACTAGAATAGATTTTTATACGATTGCAATTCTCTTTAGATTTTTTTATCCATAGATTTTCTCACTGGAATGCTGAAACTTAATAGTTCTGTAAATATATTTTCATGTCTTTTGATAAAAGAAATGTTAAAAATATGTAAAAAAAATCTTAATTCTATCCAGAATAAATTATAATAAATATAGAAGAAAAATTTCCTAAAAGTTTCCCTGACTAAACACTTTCCAAGTAGGTTGTCAAATTTCATGTAGCATTCCCCATATAGTTTTTAATTGTTCTGATCAAAATTTTCTATTGATATGATCAAGTAAGCAACAGTCAACTATAATTGATTCAGGGTTGTTTTATTTGAGTAATTTGTAGTATTGTTATCTTAGCAGATTTGTCAGATAGGTCAGTCCTCAAGTTTGAATTTAAATCTTTTAAGTAGTTTTTAATGAAATAAAGATACTTTTAATGTACAGTAAGTATAGAAGGATAGGTGTACATTGAATAAATTTATAAGTAAACAAAATTACCATATATAAGCTGAGGTTGTAAGTATATATAGATCTGTTGTTATTTCTATATTAATATTAACATTATAAAGTACAATTACTTATATTAATATTATCATCATTATAATTCATGATACAGTATATGTATATATTAACAGAGTAATAAATTAATACAAATATGATCATGTGAGCAATTCCACAATTGACTTGCATCATATTATGAGTTGTGTATGTGGAATTATGAGTCTCACATGACAGTAAAGTTATATAACCTCTGCCTTAAGAAATCCTTAATTTTTTACCTTTTTTTTGTAGATTTTAGATTTTTATGTTTTGGTTTTTATTGGTTTTTTTATTTTGTAATTCTGTTGCTTGCTTTTAATATGGCTGGTTATCCCTCATTAAGAATGAAGGAAATTTCTGAGGGTAGTTTTCTATTGTTTCTTATCGATAATCAAAAGAGAACAGTAACAACCTAACAACACATTTTCTAGTGAGCAAAATTCCATCCTCATAACATAATCTGTTTCTTGTGGCAAGTCTGTCGAGAATGATATAAACCTAGAAGGAATAAGGCTTAGGGTTCTATTTCATACTAAGGAGGCCTTCTATCAGTCTCGGTAGCACAAAGCAAAGTGAAACTAGACTTCATTGAATATATTTACAGTTCGTCATTCACTTAGGTTGTGTAGAACTCATTGTGAGTTTTGAAACTCACATTGTATAGTACTGAACCTTCCTTGCTGTAGAAATGATAAATGGTCACAAAAGCTGAAATACTCACCATATTTGAGTAGAACTTCACTTTATCAGGTCTCAATTAACCATATTCTTTCCAATTACTTTAGCTCAAACTGCTAATGGAGGTTATTCTCAAATGCAGAGTAAATTTTGTAACTGCTATTTTTTATTTTGGAAAATCTGCTTTATTGTTTATTATTCATGATTCAATTTGAATGTAAAACATGTCAGAACTAATGTTGATATATTGTTTGTATTTAATTATGTGAAATCTGCAACAAATGAGTGTCATATGTTTCCATCATCTAAATAAAAGAGGAGTTTTATTACAGGTTCATACTTAGAAACTATTCCGTGCATGTTGCCATATATTTAAAAGATACTGACTTATCATGAGATCATCTACAACCAATTAGCTTTTGCTAGTAAGTCTTAATAGTAACTAATACATGAATGAAGTAAACGCTACTGACTATTAACTACTTAAGTGCCCTTTAAAGTGAAGTGCTACTGTTTTAGGATTTTCTGGACCAACACACAAGAAAGCATGAAAAATCTTTACTAGCTGGAAGTTGAAATTTTCTTAGGATTGCCCAAGTTTGAACATAATTTGGTTTATCTTGTCAAAATTGTGAGATTGCCAGTTGTACAGTGGAACCGTGAGATGCAACTGAAAGAATCACAAAGCTAATCTTCTATGAGTTGTAGCTTGTCGCCTATTCATAGAGAGCTGCTACTGTCTTCTGTGATAAAGATGTGTGTAATTCGAGTCCAATGAAAGCATTCAAATTTGAGATTTAAACCATTTTAAGTAAGATTTTTTACTTCTTGTATGCATTGGTTGTGACCATTAGCTTTATTTTAGTGGACAGTATGTGAATGTTGCTTCCTTTGCTGTGAGAAGACCATTGCTAAGTAGAGCATGATTGCTTGCTCTCGTTCAAAAAGAGAAATTTTATTGCAGTGTTCAAACCGAAGGACTTAATACGTTTCATAACTGAAACAGAACATTGATTTAGCTTGGCTTTGATGCATAATGCTTTGCTTATTTACATCGGTGGGTTTCATTATTGATATATTAATTGTAAGAAATTTGGGAGTTATTATAGCCAAAGGTTTTGATTTTCTCCATATTTTGTAGGTTGGGTGGTAGGTAATTCGGGAGTTTTATTCCTAGCAGCACCATAACACAGTACATAATCACTTTTTTTTCGCCACTAATAGATGGTAGAGTTTTAGTTCTTGTTACTACGAGAAAGGATTAGTATTTTGTTTTCAATCGGTAGTTTGGTAGCAGAGTCCATTATTGTATTGGCTGATAATGTAATGGGAGAGACATGATTAATTCTTTTCTTCACCAAGAGCTTTTACCAGTTTGATATTTATTAACCCTCTGAGGATCCAATGATACACTGTGGCATCATCCATTCAACTTTCTAATTCAATTTTCAGCTTCTTTCTATCTTTTTTCATTTGTTAGTTATTCTATGAAACGTCAACATAAGTAGGTTGACGCATGACGTCATATCTCCCTGGCCGAAAGTTATAAGCCTGACAGCAGTTTTGTCACCAGAGGGTTAAGTAAAAGCATTCAAACAAAAGCAGTCATATCTCATCATTCATTGAATCAGTTGAATTTTCAGTTAAATTCCTTTCAAGTTGAAACCTGGCTCTTACTTTTATTTTTGCTGTTGACTCTATAATAATAATGGCATTACTGGCAAGTTAACCAAATACTAGAATTAAAATGCACAAAATTGCTTCACCCATTTATCAACCACACACGTCACTTGAGTCAATATGACAAGTATGTAACCAACATGAACACTAGCTATGCTAAAACTACCAGTACCATCAATTATTTATATGAACCTCCACTGATGTTCACATTACTTCTCTCTAGAAGCTCAGTTTTATTGGTATTTACCCTTAAAACTATAAGATTTTCTGTTTTCTTTCCTTTCAGTAGACTAATGCAGTGATTCTTATCCCCATGGTTGCAACCCAAAGTTGGGTCCCCAAGGACTTTTAACTTTATGGGCTTATTATTTCTCCAATTCTCTTATATTATGAATCTTGCTAATCAGAAATTATCACAAGAGTTGTAGAATGTGATGCTATGATTTAGGTTCTGAACATATACATATGGTATACCAATCTGAGGTTAGGTGGCTGTCACTAGAGAAGGTGCTACAGTGTTTGTTTAAATTGCTGACTGAGAATTAGAATTCTCTGGCTGAAAAGAGACTGCTATTGACCCACAAATTCTTGGATTCAGTTTGGTTGATGCAAGTAGCTTATCTTGCAGTTATTTTAGCTGATAGTAATTCCTTAACTTTTCAATGCAAGGTTGTGATCTGACATTAGTTGGGCTATCTGAGAAACTGTCAGCTTTCAAAGGAAATCTCAAGTTGTTGTTGAATAGAATAAAAACTTGAAAGACTGCGTCTTTTCCCTTTGAATGTACTTGTTGAGGATGAATGTTTTTCTCTCAACCAAGTCCGTAACAGTGTGCAATACTTATCCAAGTTAATTGTAGAGATTGATCGTTCCATTCCAGAAAATGGAAGTAAATACAGTTGTATTAGAAACTCCTTTGACATGAAACTGAATACCTTCCTGAAGAAGTGCAAACACCAGAAGCTACAGTAGCAGCTAATTGAGATTCAAAATTATTAAGTACTTTATTACAGTTTCAAAAGGCAAACACTGAGCTCATTTTTGGTAAATATGTACAAAGATTCTTTGAGGTGCAGACCTAAAAGCACTCCTTCCCTTTTGCTACAACTTTCTTGTGTAAGGTAGGTTTTTCATCCCTCACAGTCACAAAGACAAAGTACAGAAATGACCTGCTACAGGAGGATGTTCTAATATGCAGTTCATCATCATAATTGCCTAGATTTGAGGAGCTGGTCAAAAAATCCAATGGCAAGGTTTTCGCTGATTGTATCAGTAGCATACATGTCCAGTAGCCTGCATGAATAATCTTGCTTTACTTCCTCCCAATTGGTAAATCATTGCGTCGTTATACATTGAATTTTCAATATTAAACTTAGCCGGTGATCATATAAGCTGCAACTCTGTTGCTCGACAGAAAAACCTACGGTCAAAATACGCCAGCGATCGCTATGCAGGTGGGGGTGTACATCAACAGCGCCATCTGTCGAGCAGGTACTTAGTACTCCAAGCAAACAAAGAACCAATTTTCTCTCTGTCGGGCTACCGGCAAGACCTACTAATACGCTGTTACTAACTGGATTTGTTTTCACAACTATTTGGTGAAGTACACTATTCTAGTTTTGAGCTTTCGCTATGCAGGGGTTTTATCTTCATCTCAAAACTTGAACTCGTTTTGGATAGATTTAATTAGGGTGACAAAGAGAGTATGGACTCTCTTTCACTTTTAAATGGCCGACCCTTCCCTTAGACGGAAGTGTGTTTAGGTTTTTAGTAATTTTGCTTAACACGTTATAGATCTATATATTTTATATCTCTCCGCCTTTATTAGGCCTCTTCGATTAACTTTCCATTTATTATAAACATATAAAAATAAATTTTTATGTTTTGTTATATGCGACCTTTCCTGATAGTAGGCGGTCCTAACTTGGAACCGAAGTTAATCAACGTTGAGCCCGTTATATCGTATTTAGCCTTTAAAGAATTTAAAACTTTTTAAATTTAATGTTTTATGAAAGAATTTCTTTGATAGTCTTCGTACTGTTTTCAAAGATGAACTAACGTTTAGTTTTTTAGACTACGCAGTTGTTGACGTTCAGGACGTTCAACATGCGCTCTATCGTTACGATAGAGAGAGAGTGTATCACGGTTTCACTTTGCAGTAAGAGTAAATTGATTCTGACGTTTCGTTCATTCTTTCTTAACTTAAATGTTTTAAATTCTAAATTAAAGGAACTTTTTATTTGGAAAACCTTTCAGTTTTTTCCTTTAGTCAAATAACATGTTTTTTTGACGATATATAATTGGGCTCTTCTCTTAGGTGCGAAATCAATAGAGAAAGAGAGAGAGAGATAGAGACGGAGGGAGAGAGAGGAGAGAAAACGTTCCGTTCAAGCGGGTAACGTTGTTCTCATGTTACTCTCCTCCCTAGTCGCTGTACGGGGAAGAAGGTAAAACGTTTCTAGGGTTTTATTCTTGTCCCCAGGCTATGTGCGGTGAGAGATTGTAAACGTAGTTTATTTGAACTAGTGTTTAGTCTCTTTCCCAGCCACTGAATTTTTTATCTTTATATATGTTTTCTGTTTTTTGCTAGTATTAATGAGCTGCATTATACGACTGATTTCGCAATTACTACCTTTTAATGAAGGGTAGAATTGCGTGTTTCAGGTAGAAATCAGTAAAAGTTTCGATTTCAGTGAAATAAGTGCAAAACAGAAAATCGAAGTGATAAAGTGATATGCGCAAAGTGTTACAGTGTTGCGTCCGAGGGTTCGTCTGTTCGTGCCTGTCGTTCACCTAGTCCGGGACCTCTTGCAAGCTCCCAAGCCCAGGGGAGAAGTAATGTCGAACGACTTATGGGTTCGTCAGGCCTTGATCAACGAACAGACGTTTCCCTCCGTGGTTTCGGGCGTATCTACCCAAGATCGCCCCACCCACACAAAGACGAGAGAGCCCATTTACTTCTCGTCTGCGGAAGAGGTTTCTCGTAAGAAACCATGGACCAAGGTCTCGCAGCTTATTAAGCGCAAGTCGGTCCCTTCCGCGCAAGTCCAACGGCCCAGTTGTAGCCACTGGGTCAGTTCGGACTCGCTGCAGTCTTCCGACGACTGCTCACCTCCTAAGAGAGGCAAAGCGGTACCGCATCAGGCAGTCACACCGTCTGTTGCCGCACCTGCTCCTGTAGACCCTAAGTGGTCTTTGCTGCAGACCATGCAGTCTCAGTTAACGTCATTGATGCGGGACTTTCGTGCAGAGAAGGTTGACACTGCACCAACCTCTAGCCTACAACCAACACGGTTGTGCGTCCTGTGGACGCTGAGGCGACCTTCTGCCGCACTCCAGCTGAGAGAGTCCCGCCACCCATGCGTTCCAGTGTACCCTGCCAGCCGCATGTTGACGTTCAGTAACGCACGGAACCTTCCGTTGACGTTCGCGAGGTACAACAACAGTCTAAGTTGTTTTGTTTTGACGCGGTGCGTCAACCTCCGCATTCTAGAGTTGTTTTGACTGCTCAGTATAGAGTCAAAGCAGTCTCGAGTGAACACTGTATGTCCTCACGCACCTGTTGTGGTTGACAGTTCAGTTGTTGACAGTTCACAGACTGTCAAGCAGTTACATGACGTTGCCTTCTGGTCTGCTACTAATGCACCAGTGAGAGACTCACTTAGATAACCTAGCTTTTATCGGACAAGGTTCCTGTAGATGAGAAAGTGCTGTTCTCCCTCCTACTGATATTCCCTTGAGGACTCTGTCATTTGGAGAGGAGCCTTAAGCTGCTTAGCCTCCTATGGACTTTAATTAAATCATGATGATTTTTAAGGATCTTCGTCCGGATCTTGTAACTGCTGCTCCTCATTCGCCTAAACGTCAGAACTTACACTAGGCCTAGCTACTTCGAAGCCATTGTTTTTAAGCTAGTGCTCTCTCGCTCTCCTAGAGAGCGTTACGTTGGCTAGGCGACTGGTTTTTGCACCAGGAGGAGTTTTAGGGATACAGCCTTTGATTTCCCTTCTTTTAAACTGGCTTATAGAGCGAGAGTCTGATAGGACACGAGAGAAGTTCTCGGCTTGGGAGTTCATGCCTCTGCCCAGATAGACTTCTCATTTCTGGTAGACTCGCCCTGGCGCCTAGCCAGAAGACGCTCCAAGTTGTTTACAGGACAACTTCTCAGCTTTTGTCAAGCCTTTGAAGTTTTGCTGTACTATTATGTCACACATAACTAGGCTTTCAGGGATGGTAAACGGTTCCGCCTCAGTCGCTAACCCCGTCTGTTGCCACACCTGCTCCCGTAGACCCTAATGGGCTTTGCTGCAAGCCATGCAGTCCAAGCTTGCGTCCTTGATAGAGGACTTAAATGCGGAGAAGAACCTTCTGGCCAACAACCTTCCAACCGGTCGGTTGTGCGCCCTGTTGACGCTGAGGTAACCTACTCGCGTCTGCCAGTTGAGGTGGTTCCTCCTTCTGGCCAACAACCTTCCAACCGGTCGGTTGTGTGCCCTGTTGACGCTGAGGTAACCTACTCGCGTCTGCCAGTTGAGGTGGTTCCTCCTTCTGGCCAACAACCTTCCAACCGGTCGGTTGTGCGCCCTGTTGACGCTGAGGTAACCTACTCGCGTCTGCCAGTTGAGGTGGTTCCTCCGCCGATGCGACCCAGTGTGGGTTGCCAGTCGCACGTTGACGTTAAGCGACGCTCGGAGGTGGTTGTTGACGTTCAGGACGTTCAACAACCAGCAGAGGTGACTTGTTGTGACGCAGTGCGTCAACCTCAGCAACCCGGTAGGGTGTTGACTGCACAACCCAGACAGTCTAGACAGTTTCGGGTTGACGCTGTACTTCCTCGCGCACCCATAGTTGTTGACAGTTTACAGACTGTGCAGCAGTGCCATGATATTGCGTCCGGCTCCGTCACGCATCCACCAGTGCGACCGGATTCAGCGAGTCAGACGTTGCCCCCTCCGTTGCCGTTTCCTCATCAGTTTCGGATGAGGAACCCTCTGATGAGGACGTTGCTGAACAAGACGATCAGCCCCCAGCCCTGCTATCCATCCAGAAGATGCTGAAGAAGGAACGCTGCCCAGTCAGGCTGTGGATGAGTCTGGTAGGGACACTGTCATCCGTGGATCATTTTGTGTCACTAGGAAGACTACACCTCCGTCCTCTTCTATACCATCTAGCTTTTCACTGGAAAAAGGACAAGACGCTAGAAGCGGTCTCGATCCCGGTTTCCGGAAAGATAAAGTCTTGTCTGACTTGGTGAAAGGACTATATCAACCTTAGAGAGGGTCTTCCCCTGACTGTTCAGACTCCCAACCACGTTCTCTTCTCGGACGCATCGGACGTAGGCTGGGGTGCGACATTAGACGGTAGGGAATGCTCGGGATTATGGAACTCTAGTCAAAGGACAATGCATTTCAACTGCAAGGAGCTACTGGCAGTACGTCTGACCTGGAAAAGCTTCAGGTCTCTCCTTCAAGGCAAAGTGGTGGAGGTGAACTCGGACAACACCACGGCTTTGGCGTACATCTCCAAGCAAGGAGGGACCTACTCTCTGACATTGTACGAGATCGCAAGGGACCTCCTCACCTGGTCAAAAGGTCTAGACATATCACTAGTAACGAGGTTCATCCAAGGCAACTTGAATGTCATGGCAGATTGTCTCAGTCGGAAGGGACAAATAATTCCAACAGAATGGACCCTCCACAAGGATGTATGCAAGAGACTTTGGGCCACCTGGGGCCAGCCAACCATAGATCTCTTCGCAACCTCGATGACCAAGAGGCTCCCAATATTTTGCTCACCAATCCCGGACCCAGCAGCAGTTCATATAGATGCCTTTCTACTAGATTGGTCACATCTAGATCTATATGCATTCCCTCCGTTCAAGATTGTCAACAAGGTACTGCAGAAGTTCGCCTCTCACGAAGGGACAAGGTTGACGCTAGTTGCTTCCCTCTGGCCCGCGAGAGAATGGTTCACCGAGGTACTTCGATGGCTAGTAGACGTTCCCAGAACACTTCCCCTAAGGGTGGACCTTCTACGTCAGCCACGCGTAAAGAAGGTACACCAAGGCCTCCACGCTCTTCGTCTGATTGCCTTCAGACTATCGAAAGACTCTCGAGAGCTAGAGGCTTTTCGAAGGAGGCAGCCAGAGCGATTGCTAGAGCAAGGAGAACATCCACCCTTAGAGTCTACTAATCGAAGTGGGAAATCTTCCGAAACTGGTGCAAGTCAGTATCCGTATCCTCGACCAGTACCTCTGTAACTCAAATAGCTGACTTTCTCTTATATCTGAGGAAAGAACGATCTCTTTCAGCTCCCACTATCAAGGGTTACAGAAGCATGTTGGCATCAGTCTTCCGTCACAGAGGCTTAGATCTTTCCAACAATAAAGATCTACAGGACCTCCTTAAGTCTTTTGAGACCACGAAGGAGCGTCGTTTGGTTACACCTGGTTGGAATTTAGACGTGGTACTAAGATTCCTTATGTCAGACAGGTTCGAACCGCTACAATCAGCCTCCCTTAAAGATCTCACCTTAAAGACTCTTTTCCTGGTATGCTTAGCCACAGCTAAAAGAGTCAGTGAGATTCATGCCTTCAGCAAGAACATCGGATTCTCATCCGAAACGGCTACATGTTCTACAACTTGGTTTTCTAGCCAAACACGAGCTGCCTTCTCGGCCTTGACCAATATCGTTCGATATTCCAAACTTATCGTATGGTTGGAAATGAACTAGAAAGAGTCTTATGTCCTGTAAGAGCTTTTAAGTTCTATTTAAAAACCTTTACGAGGCCCGTCTGAAGCTTTATGGTGTTCAGTTAAGAATCCATCTTTGCCTATGTCAAAGAATGCTTTATCCTATTTTATCAGACTGTTAATACGAGAAGCTCATTCCCATCTGAATGAGGAAGACCAAGCTTTGCTGAAGGTAAGGACACACGAAGTTAGAGCTGTCGCAACTTCCGTGGCCTTTAAACAAAATAGATCTCTGCAAAGTATAATCGACGCAACCTATTGGAAAAGCAAATCAGTGTTCGCGTCTTTTTATCTTAAGAATGTCCAGTCTCTTTACGAGAACTGCTACACTCTGGGACCATTCGTAGCAACGAGTGCAGTAGTGGGTGAGGGCTCAACCACTACATTCCCCTAATTCCATAACCTTTTTAATCTTTTTCTTGAAATGTTTTATTATTGTTTTTGGGTTGTCCGGAAGGCTAAGAAGCCTTTCGCATCCTACTTGATTTGGCGGGTGGTCAAAGTCATTTCTTGAGAAGCGCCTAGATTAGAGGTTTTGATGAGGTCCTGTTGTATGGGTTGCAACCCTTGATACTTCAGATCCTAGGGGTCGCTCAGCATCCTAAGAGGATCGCGAGGCTCCGTAAGGAAGACGTACTTAAAAAGGCAGAGTAATTGTTCAAGTCGACTTCCTTACCAGGTACTTATTTATTTTATGTTTGTTATTTTGAATAACTGCTAAAATGAAATACAAAATACTTAGCTCATAATAATGTAAACATGTAATGCTGGTCTCTACCCACCCCCCTGGGTGTGAATCAGCTTATATGATCACCGGCTAAGTTTAATATTGAAAAATGTTATTTTTATTAATAAAATAAATTTTTGAATATACTTACCCGGTGATCATATATTAAAGGACCCTCCCTTCCTCCCCAATAGAGACCCAGTGGACTGAGGAGTAAATTGGTTCTTTGTTTACTTGGAGTACTAAGTACCTGCTCGACAGATGGCGCTGTTGATGTACACCCCCACCTGCATAGCGATCGCTGGCGTATTTTGACCGTAGGTTTTTCTGTCGAGCAACAGAGTTGCAGCTTATATGATCACCGGGTAAGTATATTCAAAAATTTATTTTATTAATAAAAATAACATTTTTATATCACGAAACAAAAACATCTTGGTTTTCTTTATGCTAGTTAATGTATTGTTTCTTTCTCATGGATCATTAATATGCAGATGTGCTACTTGCATTAACTCTTTGATAACTACGCAGTTAATTAGTGTTGTTTGTTCCCAGAACTTGGCTCCCTAGTGCTAGCGAGAAATCGGGATTTTTCTTTTTCTTTTTTTTTAAATCGCTTAATGGCCATAATATTTGAGCTATAACATTCAATTTGGTTTCATATTTTTCTAAATAGTTATATTTTAGAATATAATCAAAATACAGTACCATAGAACTTGTCTATGATAAATTTACAACTATAATCATAAAATTTTTTCTTTAAATTGTAGTTTGTTCTTTAATGGATTTTATATGATTATCAAAGGGTTATATCTACCCTAAATATACCAAAATATATGCACATGTGTTTCTTACTCTTAGCAGAGAAAAGAGAAAATTGCCACCGACATGCAATGTACAGTATGTTCAACTAAGGTTTGAACAATCCTTCAATGGTTGCTATTAACCACTTGATTGCATCGTTACAGCACTTTACCATAGGGATAAGTCTATTGAAAGAAAAAAAAGGAAGTTTTATAGTTTGGGTGTAATTGTCGGTAAAACCATACTTAGAGAGAGAACACCAGGGGAGTATAGAAATAACTAATTTTATTATAAAAATTCTATTGCTTATGATATTCAGATATTTACTTAAATATTTGCCTCACTGGCAGTACTCCAGACTTTCAAGTAATAGATATTCGAAGTGTTATTACATTTAACATATCACCATATAAAGGAATTCGGGGCATTAACCTCAGTTTTACCTTAGATTTCTTGATAAATTTAGGAGCAATCTTACACTATCTATTATCTGGAACCAAGAAAAAAAATTGTGAAATTTATCTTCCACCTTATTGAAGAAAGACTTACTTGCTGAAACGTATAATATTGTGTGCTTTGTTGACTCACTGCTGTTGATGCTCTATATTGTTTGTTTTGATTCATCAAGACAAGGAAGTATAACTTAGATTTCTTGATTTTATC
This sequence comes from Palaemon carinicauda, assembly GCF_036898095.1. Taxonomy (NCBI): domain Eukaryota; kingdom Metazoa; phylum Arthropoda; class Malacostraca; order Decapoda; family Palaemonidae; genus Palaemon; species Palaemon carinicauda. The sequence goes on along the minus strand of NC_090730.1, from coordinate 5,461,001 downwards.
CTTAGGATGAAATTGTATTTGCTTTTTTAATGTAAGTTTTACTTTGTCATGTTCAAAGCTTCAAACTTTAATGCTTATATGCTATACTTTATTTCACTTATTTTTTATATATTCTACTATGGTGTAGTATACTGTACAGTACTATGGTGAGCTGTGATAGAGCATCACGATTACCATAGGGTACAGTTTAGTCGTTTATTATCACATTATAGCACAGTGGGCACTCAACCTATGTAGACATAAGCATCTTAACATAGTGCGTAGTGGGAATTTTGATTTTAGCCTGAAATTGTTAATGAAATATATAAATTTTCTTTAAAGAGACTACAGTAACTGATCTGAAATGTTATATTAAAACTGTTGGTCAAATTTATATACTCATAAGAATTGCTGAATGGATTTATTTATCAATGTGAGGGGAAATGTGTCAAGAAGAATAGTGTTGTAATTTTAAAGTTAACTTGATAAATGTATACAGTAATGAAGAGTTGAAAGGTAAAAGAGGGTAAGGGTTATTTAGAATTTAGGGGCCAAAAAGAATCTGCCAAGAACCTTCAATACAGCATTGCTTACAATATCTGAGCATGAAAATTATGGAACTCAGTTTTTGACTGTCCGACACTATTCACAGTACCGTCTTTGCGCTATAGTTTTTGAGATATTTTGCATAGTTGTTATGGGCCACTGCAGAAAGCTGAAACTGCAAGATAGATCCATGTACGTTGAGAATCCACTGTACTATATATTTCTATAATAGGTTTTCCTTCTTCCTCTTCGCCCTCCGCCTCCTCCTTCCTTTTCAGAGAGTATAAAATGCCAGTTTCATCTTATCAGTCAGTAACATTATGGTGGTAACGACAGCATCATCTTCTTTAACGCCTTTGATATTGCTAAAGATGAGTTTTTTGTTGTTTGATGTTTCAGAAATCAAGTTTATATATATTAATTTTTGTTTAAGGTTTCATGTTATGCAGCTAAATGAAAATATTTTGCAATGTGAGAATTGTAGAAAAAGGAAGTAGTATTATTCATCTACCTGTCATTAAATGGTTATTTATGTCTCTATGCAGAAAGGACTAAAGCTAATTCCAGGAGATATGGTTAGATAATGTTTTTTAGTGCTTGTTGAATTTCATCGTATACTGTTCTAACAATACTTATAATTTTTTTTTTCTTCATTATAATCATATATTGAGAGCACAGGAAGTACATTTCATAAGTTATTTTTAGTAATTGTCTAAAATAACAGTTAGATCATGAATGATGAAATATTATATTGTTCATCGTATGAGGTCAGTACAAAAATGCCATGGGACAGATTTATTACTATCTGTAAATACCTGAACCAGGTCTTCATCTTCCATGTATACCATTTGCATTTAGGATTATTTTATGATTTGTAGTTAATTAGGACTTTTGTCAAATTCTAATCAAGAGAGAAGGTGAAAATCTATTAGATAGTTACTACAGGGAAATGCAGACTGTCAGGAAAGTAAAATACAGTATGATTTACCAGACATTACCTATAGTTAGTACTGGATTAGAATAAAAGATGAATTGCCTTTTTTAGAACTAGACCAGCATGGTAATTTTTAGTTAGTGTAGAAGTGTCGTAACAATATTGTAGAAAATACATTTTGTTGATCTTCAATGTTAGCAATCTGATAGTAGAATAAGTCTTGTAAGGTGGGCAGTCATGTAGATATCTGCTAATTTACATTTTTTGTTAGATTTTCAAATGAAGGGGAAACTTTCAGAGGATTTTCTAAAATCTGAAGTTCTTTCTTTGTAGCTGTTATGAACATGTGAAGGAAGATGTATTTACCTTTTGAACTTTATAAATTGAAATATATTTTCTTGGATAATTTCTCATTTGATTGGTTTTATTTTCTCAAATTTAAAGGGTTTCATCTTAAACCCATTTTTATAAGAATTGGGATTAAATGAAAATGTCAAATTTACCTTTATAAAAATCAGCTTTTCCTGATATTGGCAAGTTCAAAACTACTGCATTTAACTTTGAAAAAAAAAAATGCGTAGATCAATATCTTGAAATATTTTCATTATTTTTATGCTGGAAGGACCCGTATAAGGTAATGAGATTGCAAAAAAGGTAATGGCATTGCAGAATCGGTAATGAAGTTAACTTAACTTGCAGACTTTCCGTTTTTTAAATGTACTTTATGATTGATTTAGATCTCTATTGAAACCTCCAAAGAATGGTCATTTTTCAATATTAAACTTAGCCGGTGATTATATAAGCTGCAGCTCTGCTGCCCGACAGAAAAACTCTACGTTCAAAATACGCCAGCGATCGCTATGCAGGTAGGGGGTGTACATCAACAGCGCCATCTGTCGAGCAGGTACTCAGTACTCAATGTAAACACAGAACCAATTTTCTCTCTGTCGTGCCACCGGCAAGACCTACTAAATTCGCTATTGCTTACTGGATTGGTTTTCACATATTTTGGTGAAGTACACATTTCTAGTTTTGAGCTTTCGCTATGCAGGTGTTTTATCTTCATCTCAAAACTTGAACTCGTTTTGGATAGATTTAATTATGGTGACAAGGAGAGTATGGACTCTCTTTCACTTTTAAATGGCCGACCCTTCCCTTAGACGGAAGTGTGTTTAGGTTTTTAGTAATTTTGCTTAACACGTTATAGATCTATATATTTTATATCTCTCCGCCTTTATTAGGCCTCTTCGATTAACTTTCCATTTATTATAAACATATAAAAATAAATTTTTATGTTTTGTTTATATGCGACCTTTCCTGATAGTAGGCGGTCCTTACTTGGAACCGAAGTTAATCAACGTTGAGCCCGTTATATCGTATTTAGCCTTTAAAGAATCTAAAACTTTTTAAAATTTAATGTTTTATGAAAGAATTTCTTTGATAGTCTTCGTACTGTTTTCAAAGATGAACTAACGTTTAGTTTTTTAGACTACGCAGTTGTTGACGTTCAGGACGTTCAACATGCGCTCTATCGTTACGATAGAGAGAGAGTGTATCACGGTTTCACTTTGCAGTAAGAGTAAATCGATTCTGACGTTTTGTTCATTCTTTCTTAGCTTAAATGTTTTAAATTCTAAATTAAAGGAACTTTTTATTTGGAAAACCTTTCAGTTTTTTCCTTTAGTCGAATAACATGTTTTTTTTGACGATATATAATTGGGCTCTTCTCTTAGGTGCGAAATCAAGAGAGAAAGAGAGAGAGAGATAGAGACGGAGGGAGAGAGAGGAGAGAAAACGTTCCGTTCAAGCGGGTAACGTTTTTCTCGAGTTGCTCTCGTCCCTAGTCGCTGTACGGGGAGGAAGGATAAAACGTTTTTAGTTTTTTATTCTCGTCCCCAGGCTATGTGCGGTGAGAGATTGAAAACGTAGTTATATGAACTAGTGTTTAGTCTCTTTCCCAGCCACTGATTTTTTTATCTTAAAATATGTTTTCTGTTTTTTGCTGGTATTAATGAGCTTGCATTATACGACTGATTTCGCATTTACTATCTTTTAATGAAGGGTAGAATTGCGTGTTTCAGGTAGAAATCAGTAAAAGTTTCGATTTCAGTGAAAAGTGCAAAACAGAAAATCGATAAAGTGATATGCGCAAAGTGTTACAGTGTTGCCTCCGAGGGTTCGTCTGTTCGTGTCTGTCGTTCACCTATTCCGGGACCTCTTGCAAGCTCCCAAGCCCAGGGGAGAAGTAATGTCGAACGACTTATGGGTTCGAGAGGCCTTGATCAACGAACATACGTTTCCCTCCGTGGTTTCGGGCGTATCTACCCAAGATCGCCCCACCCACACAAAGACGAGAGAGCCCATTTATTCCTCGTCTGCGGAAGAGGTTTCTCGTAAGAAACCATGGACCAAGGTCTCGCGGCTTATTAAGCGCAAGTCGGTCCTTTCCGCGCAAGTCCAACGGCCCAGTTGTAGCCACTGGGTCAGTTCGGACTCGCTGCAGTCTTCCGACGACTGCTCACCTCCTAAGAGAGGCAAAGCGGTACCGCATCAGGCAGTCACACCGTCTGTTGCCGCACCTGCTCCTGTAGACCCTAGTGGTCTTTGCTGCAGACCATGCAGTCTCAGTTAACGTCATTGATGCAGGACTTTCGTGCGGAGAAGGTTGACGCTGCACCAACCTCTAGCCTACAACCAACCACGGTTGTGCGTCCTGTGGACGCTGAGGCGACCTTCTCCCGCACTCCAAGAGAGTCCCGCCACCCATGCGTTCCAGTGTACCCTGCCAGCCGCATGTTGACGTTCAGCGACGCACGGAATCTTCCGTTGACGTTCGCGAGGTACAACAACAGTCTAAGTTGTTTTGTTTTGACGCGGTGCGTCAACTTCCGCATTCTAGAGTTGTTTTGACTGCTCAGTCTAGACAGTCAAAGCAGTCTCGAGTGGACACTGTACGTCCTCACACACCTGTTGTGGTTGACAGTTCAGTTGTTGACAGTTCACAGACTGTCAAGCAGTTACATGACGTTGCCTTCTGGTCTGCTACTTATGCACCAGTGAGAGACTCACTGAGGTAACCTAGCTTTTATCGGACAAGGTTCCTGTGGATGAGGAAGTTGCTGTTCTCCCTCCTACTGATATTCCCTTGAGGACTCTGTCAGATGGAGAGGAGCCTTAAGCTGCTTAGCCTCCTATGGACTTTAATTAAATCATGATGATTTTTTAAGGATCTTCGTCCGGATCTTGTAACTGCTGCTCCTCGTTCGCCTAAACGTCAGAACTTACACTAGGCCTAGCTACTTCGAAGCCGTTGTTTTTAAGCTAGTGCTCTCTCACTCTCCTAGAGAGCGTTACGTTGGCTAGGCGACTGGTTTTTGCACCAGGAGGAGTTTTTTAGGGATTCAGCCTTTGATTTCCCTTCTTTTAAACTGGCTTATAGAGCGAGAGTCTGATATGACACGAGAGAAGTTCTCGGCTTGGGAGTTCATGCCTCTGCCCAGATAGACTTCTCAATTCTGGTAGACTCGCCCTGGCGCCTAGCCAGGAGACGCTCCAAGTTGTTTTCAGGTCAACTTCTCAGCTTTTGTCAAGCCTTTGAAGTTTTGCTGTACTATTATGTCACACATAACAAGGCTTTCAGGGATGGTAAACGGTTCCGCCTCAGTCGCTAACCCCGTCTGTTGCCACACCTGCTCCCGTAGACCCTAAATGGGCTTTGCTGCAAGCCATGCAGTCCAAGCTTGCGTCCTTGATACAGGACTTAAATGCGGAGAAGAACCTTCTGGCCAACAACCTTCCAACCGGTCGGTTGTGCGCCCTGTTGACGCTGAGGTAACCTACTCGCGTCTGCCAGTTGAGGTGGTTCCTCCTTCTGGCCAACAACCTTCCAACCGGTCGGTTGTGCGCCCTGTTGACGCTGAGGTAACCTACTCGCGTCTGCCAGTTGAGGTGGTTCCTCCTTCTGGCCAACAACCTTCCAACCGGTCGGTTGTGCGCCCTGTTGACGCTGAGGTAACCTACTCGCGTCTGCCAGTTGAGGTGGTTCCTCCTTCTGGCCAACAACCTTCCAACCGGTCGGTTGTGCGCCCTGTTGACGCTGAGGTAACCTACTCGCGTCTGCCAGTTGAGGTGGTACCTCCACCGATGCGACCCAGTGTGGGTTGCCAGTCGCACGTGGACGTTAAGCGACGCTCGGAGGTGGTTGTTGACGTTCAGGACGTTCAACAACCAGCAGAGGTGACTTGTTGTGACGCAGTGCGTCAACCTCAGCAACCCGGTAGGGTGTTGACTGCACAACCCAGACGGTCTAGACAGTTTCGGGTTGACGCTGTACTTCCTCGCGCACCCATGGTTGTTGACAGTTCACAGACTGTGCAGCAGTTCCATGATATTGCGTCCGGCTCCGTCACGCATCCACCAGTGCGACCGGATTCAGCAAGCCAGACGTTGCCCACTCCATTGCAGTTTCCTCATCAGTTTCGGATGAGGAACCCTCTGATGAGGACGTTGCTGAACAAGACGATCAGCCCCCAGCCCTGCTATCCATCCAGAAGATGCTGAAGAAGGAACGCTGCTCAGTCAGGCTGTGGATGAGTCTGGTAGGGACACTGTCATCCGTGGATCAATTTGTGTCACTAGGAAGACTACACCTCCGTCCTCTTCTATACCATCTAGCTTTTCACTGGAAAAAGGACAAGACGCTAGAAGCGGTCTCGATCCCGGTTTCCGGAAAGATAAAGTCTTGTCTGACTTGGTGAAAGGACTATATCAACCTTAGAGAGGGTCTTCCCCTAACTGTTCAGACTCCCAACCACGTTCTCTTCTCGGACGCATCGGACGTAGGCTGGGGTGCGACATTAGACGGTCGGGAATGCTCGGGATTATGGAACTCGAGTCAAAGGACAATGCATTTCAACTGCAAGGAGCTTCTGGCAGTACGTCTGACCTGGAAAAGCTTCAGGTCTCTCCTTCAAGGCAAAGTGGTGGAGGTGAACTCGGACAACACCACGGCTTTGGCGTACATCTCCAAGCAAGGAGGGACCTACTCTCTGACGTTGTACGAGATCGCAAGGGACCTCCTCACCTTGTCAAAAGGTCTAGACATATCACTAGTAACGAGGTTCATCCAAGGCAACTTGAATGTCATGGCAGATTGTCTCAGTCGGAAGGGACAAATAATTCCAACAGAATGGACCCTCCACAAGGATGTATGCAAGAGACTTTGGGCCACCTGGGGCCAGCCAACCATAGATCTCTTCGCAACCTCGATGACCAAGAGGCTCCCAATATTTTGCTCACCAATCCCGGACCCAGCAGCAGTTCATATAGATGCCTTTCTACTAGATTGGTCACATCTAGATCTATATGCATTCCCTCCGTTCAAGATTGTCAACAAGGTACTGCAGAAGTTTTCCTCTCACGAAGGGACAAGGTTGACGCTAGTTGCTTCCCTCTGGCCCGCGAGAGAATGGTTCATCGAGGTACTTCGATGGCTAGTAGACGTTCCCAGAACACTTCCCCTAAGGGTGGACCTTCTACGTCAGCCACGCGTAAAGAAGGTACACCAAGGCCTCCACGCTCTTCGTCTGACTGCCTTCAGACTATCGAAAGACTCTCGAGAGCTAGACACTTTTCGAAGGAGGCAGCCAGAGCGATTGCTAGAGCAAGGAGAACATCCACCCTTAGAGTCTACCAATCGAAGTGGGAAATCTTCCGAAACTGGTGCAAGTCAGTATCCGTATCCTCGACCAGTACCCCTGTAACTCAAATAGCTGACTTCCTCTTATATCTGAGGAAAGAATGATCTCTTTCAGCTCCCACTATCAAGGGTTACAGAAGCATGTTGGCATCAGTCTTCCGTCACAGAGGCTTAGATCTTTCCAACATAAAGATCTACAGGACCTCCTTAAGTCTTTTGAGACCACGAAGGAGCGTCGTTTGGTTACACCTGGTTGGAATTTAGACGTGGTACTAAGATTCCTTATGTCAGACAGGTTCGAAACGCTACAATCAGCCTCCCTGAAAGATCTCACCTTAAAGACTCTTTTCCTGGTATGCTTAGCCACAGCTAAAAGAGTCAGTGAGATTCATACCTTCAGCAAGAACATCGGATTCTCATCCGAAACGGCTACATGTTCTACAACTTGGTTTTTTAGCCAAAAACGAGCTGCCTTCTTGGCCTTGGCCAATATCATTCGATATTCCAAACTTATCGTATGGTTGGAAATGAACTAGAAAGAGTCTTATGTCCTGTAAGAGCTCTTAAGTTCTATTTAAAACGAACTAAACCTTTACGAGGCCCGTCTGAAGCTTTATGGTGTTCAGTTAAGAAACCATCTTTGCCTATGTCAAAGAATGCTTTATCCTATTTTATCAGACTGTTAATACGAGAAGCTCATTCCCATCTGAATGAGGAAGACCAAGCTTTGCTGAAGGTAAGGACACACGAAGTAGAGCTGTCGCAACTTCCGTGGCCTTTAAACAAAATAGATCTCTGCAAAGTATAATCGACGCAACCTATTGGAAAAGCAAGTCAGTGTTCGCGTCTTTTTATCTTAAGAATGTCCAGTCTCTTTACGAGAACTGCTACACTCTGGGACCATTCGTAGCAACGAGTGCAGTAGTGGGTGAGGGCTCAACCACTACAATTCCCTAATTCCATAACCTTTTTAATCTTTTTCTTGAAATGTTTTATTATTGTTTTTGGGTTGTCCGGAAGGCTAAGAAGCCTTTCGCATCCTACTTGATTTGGCGGGTGGTCAAAGTCATTTCTTGAGAAGCGCCTAGATTAGAGGTTTTGATGAGGTCCTGTTGTATGGGTTGCAACCCTTGATACTTCAGATCCTAGGGGTCGCTCAGCATCCTAAGAGGATCGCGAGGCTCCATAAGGAAGACGTACTTAAAAAGGCAGAGTAATTGTTCAAGTCGACTTCCTTACCAGGTACATATTTATTTTATGTTTGTTATTTTGAATAACTGCTAAAATGAAATACAAAATACTTAGCTCATAATAATGTAAACAAGTAATGCTGGTCTCTACCCACCCCCCTGGGTGTGAATCAGCTTATATAATCACCGGCTAAGTTTAATATTGAAAAATGATATTTTTATTAATAAAATAAATTTTTTAATGTACTTACCCGGTGATTATATATTAAAGGACCCTCCCTTCCTCCCCAATAGAGACCCAGTGGACCAAGGAGAAAATTGGTTCTGTGTTTACATTGAGTACTGAGTACCTGCTCGACAGATGGCGCTGTTGATGTACACCCCCTACCTGCATAGCGATCGCTGGCGTATTTTGAACGTAGAGTTTTTTTGTCGGGCAGCAGAGCTGCAGCTTATATAATCACCGGGTAAGTATATTAAAAAATTTATTTTAATAATAAAAATAACATTTTTTATTAAAACCCTGCGCACATTTCCGTTCTTCTGGCATAGTAAGGAAGAAATCATACCGTGTTAGTACAGTCTCTTCTCGGGAGTCAACACTGCTATTTCAAAGTGAAAGGAGTTTAACATTGTGAATATCTGCCTATTGAAAGATAGGTGGTGAATAGAACTACTTTCTTATACATTACAATCTCACAGAATAATTTAATCCATACAGTAAACGAACCCTGTTTTACTTATGCTTTAAAGCCTCAAAATCGGCAAAATAGCTAAGTGCTAAATTTGTTACATATAGGTTGCTTAAAATGTAACTTAAATTCTCAAAGAACTTACCATCCTTCAATTTTTATTATTTTGTTTGTTGACTAGAACAAAATGGATACCCAGTGCTCTAATTTCGTCATATCCTTGGTATATCGAGCTACTATGATTATTCCACTTACTGTAACATACAAATAGAGACTATTTAATTATTGTGTTTTACGCTTACATTTTGCCCCCGAAGGATTGAGAGAAAGTAACCCCCAGTACGATTTTGCAGTGGGGAGCTCACCTCCTCCCAATCCCTTTATTTGTTATTCATAAATATTTATCCCTTGGGCTCACTTTATCTGTTAGTAGATTGCTAATCACATTTGGAATGAAGGGAATAGCACTCCTCGATATCTGAGGCTGATCAGGAACATAGGCAACATCGTTCCCATTTGTACTTTCCCTTGGAATTCAGTATTTTGCTCTTCTAGTTTTTTGGCTTCAAGGCATAAGTAAGATAACCAGTTTGTACAGAATAGAAATGTTTTTCATTTTGAGGATGATTTAGGCATCCCATTTTGCTCATGTAATTACGCATTATATATATTTTTTTTCTCAAACTCATCCAAGGGACATTTTGAGCTCGTGTTATCATACTTCAGGATATGATTAATCTTATGTGATCGTATGTTATATTTTGTTAGCATGTGGTCTCATATAATGGTTTATTTTGAGCTACATTTCTTTTAAGTAAAATTTTTTCTATTTTGTATTGCTATCATAACTAGATATAATTTTTCCAAGGGCAAGATATATATTGAAGTTGCATAGTAGGTAACAGGAAATTCAGAAGTCACTTGGGTAGGAATTGTCTTGAGTTAAAGACTTACTATTTATTGACAACTGAGAAGTAAGTGGTTTGAAAACGATATCAATATTCATCAATGTGAAAGCTAAAGCTTTTTTAATACTATTATCTTTCTTATAACATGTATGCCAAGTTTTTTTATCTCACTTTAGGGTAACATGTTTTTCTTGATACTTTATTAGTCTCTGTGTATGTATTCACAAACTTGAATTTTTTTTTATGTATTTTATTGATAAATTGCTTATTGAAGCAGAATTTCTGAACAGGGAATAATTTATCCAGAAATATCTTAGTACATTCATGTTTAAAGAAAAGGATGGTTGCAAATAATTATAGCCTTAGGATTTTTATTATTGTTAATGTTGTTGGAACAACAGATTATTGCATTCAAATGCATTGTTCCTAATTGCTACTTCCAATTAGAGAAATAGATACACTTGTGAAAATTACAAACAACATTTTTTATCTTATATGGTCCAGTTCAGTGTTCGTTAGCCAAGAAATGAATGAGACTGCTGTCGATGGCCCAGCTTCATATTGCTAACTAATACAGAGGCACAGGTTTTTAGACTTGCTTGGTATATTGGGTCTTTGTTTCCTAATGTATAACACCACACAATAGCAGGTTCTAAAGACACCAAGATGTTATGGAAGTGTGCCGATAGAGGGGTCAACTCAACTTGCTGTAATAAAGATGTAGGTTCTAGACAATCAGGAGCAATAATAAAGTAAAAACAAGTTCCAATAGATACAAAAGTCCTTGAGATTAGAGAATATCTACAAGACAGGAAGAAAACTGTGATTTGGAATGCCCTGATCTGCTTTAGAATACGGTATCTAGACTGGTGAAGAAAAACCTTGTTGTGGAGATGAGACGACAAGTCTGATGAAAAAGTGTGTTGGCTCATCATGAAGAATTTTTCCTTTGTAAGAATTAGGTAGCTTAACAGTTTCAACATTTTAGATACTCCAGAATTTTTATTTATGTCTATTTATAGAATAAAAGATGCAAAGATTGGGCCTGGTGGATACTGATACTGCATAGTTAACCAAATACTTATCAAAGAAGGCGATGAAACACTACGTTTACCTTTTAATGATTCATTTCTTGGCTAACAGTACACTTTTTTTTAAACCATAGCATAAACATAATGAGATGATTTTATATTGGCACTTTAAAATTACTTCAAGTACTCAGGGAAATATAATGTGGATGTTATCAGGAAAATATATTGAATTTGTAATTACAGTAGTAATTTGTTCCTACTCGTATAAAAACCTTTTGTCCTTTGAAATACGGAAATGTCTATAGAAGAGCTGGAATGGCTGTTGAAATCGTTAACGAAGTAGTTAACAACAGGTGGTGAGTGCAGGCGAGTAGTCTCGCCCATCCACTTGTCAAAGACTTACTGTATATTTTGTCTTCGGCCGCAACAAGTACTTTTATATCATGTCCAAGGCTGTTTAGTTTTATTTATTTATTATTGATTTATTTTTTTTTTCTTATTAGCTTTAATGGTTGATAATGCAGCTTTGTATTAATGGTGGCATAAAGCAAGAATATGTGTTGAAACTGCATCAGATTATGGCTAAACTGGCGATAATTTTTATTTCGTTGAGGAGTGGGAAGGCTGAAAAGTCTTCGGTATATTCTGGTAAGCCCATCAATTCCATGAGAGATTGTTTATTACTTTGCTCTCCTCATCGAGTACACCATTCGCCGGAGCTTATGTGTATACAACCTTTTCTTAGGCCGGAGGAGTATGCTTCGTGAGCAGGGAGAACTCTTAACTGGGGGTTTTTGGGTTTTGTAGAGTGTGAGATGATTGTTATACTCTATATGCTCTAAGCTCTCTTGCAGACCACCAATGATGAATGACCTAAAGAAGGCCAAACCTTTCTTAGGTCTTGGAGTTAGACCCTAAATGTCTTTTCGAAGGAGCGAGTAGTAATACTACTTTCCCTTAGTGACCGTAGTGGTGATACCAATGAAGAAGAAGAAAAAGAAAGAGAAGTATTAGTAGTCTAGGAAAGCCAGTCATAGTCGCAAGATAGTACTCTTGACATCTACCTCTCTTTCAGGCAAAGATGGGGTGTGATGACACTTACGTGGTTTTCAGCCCAGTGCATTGTACATGGCTGGGCTTATCTCCCTTGTCACCCAGTAGCAGGGTGGGGCAGAGGTGCACGGCCCCATGCTGGCCCTTGTCCATCTTCTATCATTCTGTTGCGGAAGAGCTCAGGCTATCTCCTTTACCTTTCCTAACTGGACTGTGGACAGTGATCACTTCTGTAAACAGGGTACTGCTGTTTCCCGTGTTGAGGCCAGTTATAGTTGCAAAATAGCTCTTGACAACAATGCCTTTCCTTCAGTGGTTGGTGGACGACCCTCAGGTGGTTCCTGGCATGGTGCCATGGCCCTGTGACACAGCCCCCTTGGGCCGATGCTTGGGGTAGGGACTGTGCCCCAGTGCCACAAACTCTGCCACTCAGTGTTAGGTGGGACATGACCTGGGTTTCCCTTGCCACTCAGAGCTAGGTTGGACAAAGGTGCCCGTGTCCACCTTCTGATGGCCTCTGTTGGAAGAGCTTTGGCTCTCTCCTTCACCTTTCCTATCTGGACAGTGGACAATGCTATATTTAATGATGAGAAGAGGGTAACTATCGAGGGTCGCTTAGACCTGGAATTCTCTGCTTGCAGAATCTAAGGAGAAGTTGGTAAGCAAAAGAAGTAATTTGTTTCCCTACCTCTTCCGATTCTGAAGCTTCTTCTGTGAAGGAGGAGGAGTAGTCCAAGAAGTCGAGCCGTATTCTTAATAATAGAGCTCTTGCTGAGACGCCTTCTTTTTCAGGAGAGGTGAACGCACCAGGTTCCATGGGTGGTTGATGCATGGTCTTCTGGGATGATGCACAACACCCTCCTGCCCATCTATTTCACTACCCCGTTGGCCTGTCCACGATGCCTCTGGTCGATCCACTAATCTCCAGGCCAATGTAAAACCTTGTCTCCTGCGCCAGTCAGTGCATGCCCCTCCCCAGGCTGATGCACACACACAACCCCGCAAACCCCCTAGCCGATGCATGCCCCCGAGCTGATCCACGCCTCTCAGGCTAGTGCATGACCCGCTGAGACTACAGCCCCCTACCACCACCCCCCAGGGCCATTACCTGGGTTTCCCTGGCTAGCCAGGTAGGACAGAGGTGCATGGCCCTGATACCCATCCTCCGTTGGTCATGTGGTGGACAAGAGAGTGGGCACTTTCCTTCGCCTTTCCTTCTTAGACGGTGAACCAGTTTTGGTGGTTTTTCCTCTTGGAGGAACTTTGTCGCCATTGGACGCTTGTACCTCAACTACCTTGCTTGCAGAACCTGACGAGAAAGTTGATATACAAGCGAAAGAACTGATTTGTTTCCTTTCTTCTTCCAATTCTTCTTCCTCTTTCTCCTCCTTCCATTTCTGATTCTGACTTTTTGCCAAGAATAAGAAGTTGAAGAAATCTAGGGCCAGTCGTAGTCATAAGAATAGGGCTCTTGACGACATCACCTCCTCTTCAGGGGAGCGGTGGAGTTGGATGACATCTGGGTGGTCCCATGACCTCCCATTGCCAATGCAGCGGTCAGGACTGTGGCCTCGTCACGACCGGAGGCGTCTACAACCCGGGTTCAGATGAGACAGAGGGGCACAGCTCCAGCTTGCCCTTCACACCCGTTGGCCACTTGTTGAAAGAGCTAGGATACTAGCCTTCACATTTCCTACTTGTACGAAAATCTGCTGCTCTTTCTTTTGAGGTTACAGTACTGCGGTATCCTGTGTTGAGGATATGGCCCCTTTCGATGTTGTCTATGTACACAAATGATGGCCATGGGTAAAGAAGCCTCAGGCACATGGTCAACGCTTCCTCTCCACCTCAATCAGAGGAAAGAGTATGAGGCATTTCTGTCTCTACCTTGATCAGTGCGAGAGATCCTCCTTCATAACTACTGCATGGTCAACGCTTCCTCTCCACCTCAATCAGAGGAAAGAGTATGAGGCATTTCTGTCTCTACCTTGATCAGTGCGAGAGATCCTCCTTCATAACTACTGCCTTGGTCCACCATCAGTTCCTGATTACATTGCATGTGCTGTTATATAGTCAGAATACTCATTTTCGCGGAAAATGAGTAAATCCCCAGAGCAGCCTGCCTTGACCAGTGCTGGAGATCCTCCCTGATAACTACCAACTTGGTCTGGCATCATTCCCCAATTATGTTGCAGGTGTCCTCTAGTTAGAACGGTGGGAAGAGAGTAAATCTTCGGATCAGCCTGTAGGACCCTCTACTTCTGTGAAGTATAAGGGTATAGTACTCTGGTTCCAGTTAGTGACTAGGCACTATCAACCTACTCATCCTTATGATGGGCTGATACGAGGTTGCTGAAGTTATTTCCTTCACTTCTGTACGGGATTAATGAGACTGGCATTTCCAGGGACGAAAAAGAACCAACCAGTTTAGTTCTAGTGGGACTTCCTACCCACCAGTATGGGAGGCTCCCTATTTTAAGAGACGAAAAGTCAAATGTGAGGAGTCTTTGACTGGTGAGTGGGTGAAGCTACTCATCTGCACTCTCCACCTGTTGTTAACCACCTCGTTAACGATTCTGACAGACGTTCCAGCTCCGCTGTAGAGATTTCCCTATTTTAAAGGACTCAGTTTTGAATAACTAGGAAAAATAAAAATTACTTTTAAAATTTTATAATTTCTATTCAGTTTATATTTATATACATGCATACTATTAAACTTTCTTTCACCATAAATTGATATTAGTGGTTTTGTGTTGAATTGTTCATTACTCTTAGTTATGAAAACTGGACGAATTGTAGTCAACAGATTAAATGGAGATCCTGACCATTTCATTTAAAGAAATTATGAGTTATTTGACCTTTGGGAAGAAAATTGGATCCAGTGACAAACTGGCAGCTTGCTTAATATCCTATAAATGACTTTTAAATGTTCCAGTAATATTGAAGAGTTTGAAATTTATCTCTTTATGTTGAAGTAAACCATAGTAAATAAATATTACACTTTGATTTTCAACTTTAAAAGATTGCCCTGAGAAATTTCTTCTCTTTTCCAATCTTTATTAAAGAAAGCAACAGAATCACAATATTAAAAGTATGCATACCCATAGGCTGGACAATTAAGCGTTCAGAAATGGCTTTGCTTGTGTTGATGGTAAAGTAGTAATCTATTAAAAGATTAGTTTTGTCCCTTCCAAATATGTCTGGTTTATAATCATAGCAGTAGCTTGCTTGATTATGCTTCATAAATTAGAAGTTTTAACTTTTAGGATTTTACTGATAGCAAATGTTTGTGAGAGAATGTGATTGTGGCTAAGCTTGAGTGAAAATTATGTTGCTGCACCTGCTGAGGCTGCTTGGATATTATGTATATGCATTAGGAGGCTGAGCAGGCAGCAGCTGAAGAGGAGGCCAGGGCAGAGAAGGCGCGCTTGGAAGCCGAAGTTCGCAGGCAAGAACAGCTTCTCATGGGCAACACGCAGGTGACTTATTTACATCAATAATCATTTTTTCCTTCATTCTCGTAACATTTATATAGGAAATATTTATTTCAATGTTGTTACTGTTTTTAAACTATTTCATTTTTCCTTATTTCCATTCCTCACTGGGCTATTTTCCCTGTTGGAGCCCCTGGGCTTATAGCATCCTGCTTTTCCAACTAGGGTTGTAGCTTGGTGAGTAATAGTTATAATAAATAATAATAATGATAATCTGAACATCACGTTTTTCATGTGGAAAGGCATGAGGAACCTTGATTTTGACAGTTCCATTTAATTATCCAAACTTATGAAAATTAATGATCTGGTGTTGGTAAGGACTCAAACTTTTGAGAGGGCTCGATATAACATACTGTGCTAATAAAAATTAAATAAGCCAATATACTTCTTAACTTTGCTTATGCAGTAACAAAACTAAAGTTGAAAAGGTTTTGAGTAAGTAATACGTGCTAAGACCATCCTTGATTCATGTAAAATGACTAATCACTTGCCATGCTTGTAAAGAAGGCTGCTTGCCAACACCAGGACCTTCTGGGCATAGATATTAGCTAATGCTCCTAGTATGTCAGCAGTGCTGCTTGTTTATTTCATTGCATTATGATTTTCTTTTATTATAAGACTGTTGGGATTTGTGTTCACATTCATATAAAAAAATTAAAGAGCCACTTCTTTGATCATTTATGTTCCAAAATCAAATTTATAAAATTGTAATACTGTTTTAAGGTATGGCTATTTGTAGGGAACATTTGAAAAGAAAGTAAAAAAAAAAATGCGTGTATCAGATTGTAAGTGATTATGGTACAGTAGTTAGTAACTAGTAAGTAGAATTAACTATAAGCTAATAGTTTATTCCTAGGTTAATAATTAAGTTTTAATGTCCATGTTCATGCAAATTACAAACCTCTATCTTTTTCAATTGCTTAAATGGTATTTCCAAACGTTTATACTATTTACTAATCAGCTGCTCTAAATTATAAAAGCTTAGATTAGACGGTAGGGAACGTGCCCAAACACTCTTGAGCCTTGACAGGTTTGTATATTTTACAAGTGGACTTGTATAAGTTCTCATTTTTTTTCAGTCATTATTTTGCTTGAGTGTTGTATTGTTATACATATCTTGCCTTTAGCTCTGTATAACATTATCGTGTTCTGGCCAATACTGTCGTGTTGGTGTATCAAGTTTTAGCAGATTAAAATTTTGGTGTACAGTTTTGCTTAGCGTGTACACGTTAATTGTTTTAATACAACTCCAGACACATCTTTTGCCTTCAGCCATGAGAAGAGCAATTGTTCATGTATATGCCTATACTTACTGATAGGCACCAGCTGCTTTTCTTAAAGTTTCCATGTCTGTAATGATGTCAACACAGCTCAACCAAAGCCTAAATTTCATAACCTTCATCCAGCCCAGCTTTTGAGTTTACATCTTTAAATAGTTTTTAGGCTGTCTGTATAACTTAGATATTGTAAATTTATTAATTTCCTACCATGGCCCCATTTTCTTTTTGAATAGGCTTTTGCTTGAAAAAAGTATTTAGTGCAACTTTATTACCTATAAGACAAAGTGAAGTTACTCGGGGCTTCATGTGTTGGTCCATTTTGTATTTGCTGATAATTCTCCCTTTTCTATTATTTGTCATAAATTAAGGAGTTTTGGGTATTATTTTGTACTTTTTCTACTCTTAAATTTTGAGCAAATCTTGTCCAGTTAACACCTCAGGTAGGTCTTTTCGTACACAACCACAGGTTTGTTGTGTGCGTAGTGTTGGTACTGAGGTTTTTAAGCTTGAATTTTAGCTTTGGATATTCTAAATGTGCAGTATGAGTAAACCTTAAAAGTTCTTATTGGTTTCTGCCTTGAAAGGTCCATCTTTGCAAAGTGTAGGGTATTTTTTAGCTTGTTAGTCTTATATGATCATAAGAAATAATGATGATTATCTGCCAATTGAGAATTCATTCAGTACAAAACACTATTTTTCAATATTAATCTTACCCGATAATCATGTAGCTGTCAACTCCGTTGCCCGACAGAATTCTACGGAAGGGATACGCCAGCGATCGCTATACAAGAGGGGGGTGTACTCACAAGCGCCACCTGTGGCCAGGTACTGCAGTACTTCTTGTTGACACCACCTCAATTTTTCCTCTGTCGTGCTTCCGGCAAGACGTTCATGGATACGCTTATAATTTTGGAGTTTTTTGCTCACGATTTGGTGATGTATTTGCTCTAGAGTTTAGCTTTCGCTATTCAGGAAGTTTTATCATTAGCTTAGCTAGCTTTTGGAATTAATTTGATTAATTATGGTGACGAAGAGAGTATGAACTCTCTTTCACTTTTAAATGGCCGACCCTTCCCTTAGCGGAAGTGTTGGTGTCTAAGAGAGTATAGACTCTCTTTCTTAATTTTGCTTAACAAAAGTTATAGATTTTTTTTTTTTTTTTTATATCTCCGCCTTTTATAGGCCTCTTCGTTTAACTTCCTTTTATTATAAACTTATTAAAATTAATTTTTATATTTGTTTATATTCGACCTTTCCTAATAGTAGGCGGTCTTTTCTTGGTATCGAAGTTAATTAACATTGAGCCCGTCATTTCGGTTTTACCTGTTAACATATTATGCTCTTTTAATGTTTTTGAAAGAATTTCTTTGATAGTCTCGTACTGTTTTCAAAGTTGAACTAACGTTTTGTATTGTCTCTGCAGTTGTTGACGTTCAGAACGTTCAACTTGCGCTCTATCGTTACGATAGAGAGAGAATTTTCACGGTGTCACGTTGCAGTAAGAGTAACCGTTTCTAGCGTTTTGTTCATTCTTTCTTAGCTTAATGGTTTTAATTCTAATAAAGGAACTTTTTATTTGGGAAATATTTCAGTTTTTTTTTTTCCTTTAACAATAATATGTTTTAACGATATATGATTGGGCTCTTCTCTCAGGTTCTAAGTCAAGAGAGAGAGAGAGAGAGAGAGATAGAGACGGAGGGAGAGAGAGCTGGATAAACGTTTCGTTCAAGCGAGTAACGTTGTTATCGTTTTTGCTCTTCTCCCTAGTCTCTTTAGGGGAAGAAGGTAAACGTTTCTAGAGTTTTATTCTTGTTCTCAAGCTTTATGCGGTGAGAGATTTTAAACGTTGTTTATTTGATCTAGTGTTTAGTCTCTTTCCAGCCACTGAATTATTTATCTTTCATTAGATTTTTCTGTTACATTGTAATTCTGTTTTCGCAATTACTAACTTTTAAGGAAGGATAGAATTGCGTGTTTCAGGTACAAACCACTTAAAGTTTCGAGTTCAGTGAAATAAGTGCAAACAGAAAATCAAAAGTGATAAGTGATTAGCGCAAAGTGTGTCAGTGTTGTGCGTGAGGGTACTTCTGTGCGTGCCAGTCGTCCTCCCAGTCCGGGACCTCTTGCAAGCTCCCAAGCCCAGGGGAGAAGCAATGTCGAAGGGCAAAAGGGTTCGGCAGGCCTTGATCGGCGCACAGAAGTATCCTCGGTGGTTGCGGGCGTGTCTTACAGAGACCGTCACTCCCACCCGCAGACGATTGAGCCCTTATTTTGCTCGTCTGCAGAAGAAATTTCGGGGAGAAAACGCTGGACTCAGGTCTCAAGACCTCTTAAACGTAAAGTCCAGACCTCTAGAGTTCAACAACCCGGATGCAGTCATTGGGTTAGCTCTGACTCTCCGCAGTCATCAGGTGACTGCACACCTCCTAAGAGAGGTAAGGCGATGCCTCAACAGACCTCATCTTCTGTTAAGGCTTTGCCTCAACAGACCTTATCGTCTGTTGATTCCAAGATGACTTTGCTGCAGTCCATGCAGTCGCAGCTTGCGGTCTTAATGCGTGAGTTTCAGACTGAGAAGGTTACACCTTCTCCTGCGAACGCTCCGCCTCACCGCAGTCCAGTCTGCCAGGCGTACGAAGTTGAGGTTCCTCAAGCTACCTTACCGCGTTCGGAGTTGCCAGTTACCAGCGTTGTGCAGCAACCTCAACCTTCCTTAAGGCAACCTCAACAATGGGAGCAGGAGTCTTATGCCTTGAGGCAAGATTTTCTTGCAGTTAGACCATCTTCGAGGCAACAACCTCTTGAGGTACGACAACCTCTACCATCCTTGAGGCAGCCACCTCAGCTCTCGCAGCTGCTACCTCAACTTTCCTCAAGGCGAGAGCCTCACTCTTGAGGCTAGCTCCTCAGGAACCTCAACTCGTGAGACAGGAACTGCGTTCTGCGCAGCCGCTACCTCAACTCTCGCAGCTCACACCTCAAGAACCTCAACTCGTGAGTCAAGAGCCTCTCTCTGCGCAGCCACCTCAACCCTTGAGGCAAGCGCAACTCTTGAGGCAGGAACCTCATGCTATGAGTCAGCCACCTCAACGCATGCATCTGCCACTTTCTCCTCAACTTCAGCCTCTTCCCATTCAACTTTGAAATAACAAATGGCAATAATAACACCTCATTACTTTCATAACTTGCATTTGTAATCATATACATGTATGCCTACACAAACATTATGATAATGGAGGTTATTCGTATTACTTAAATAAAAAAATATATATGTATTCCTTGCAATATATTTTTAACAAAATCGCAAAATATGGCAAAAATATCTTCAAAACAAAAATGAATCATGAGTTATGAATGTAATGTAAATATTATGTTGATATTAAAACCCCATACAAGCATGCATGAAGTAATGCAGTGTTGCCAACAGGGCGAGTTTCCCTTTCCTGAGGTGAAGTAGATTATAGTACGTATATTTAGTGCAGCTTAATTCTACGATTAGCCGGCTATCAAATTCATCAACTAAACAGTCTAATCAATTCCCTCGGCACGTGCACTTTCAATAGACAGTAATGCGATATTACTCAATCTAGCACTGGTCATGGAATTTCTGAGAAATGTTACACGCCATGCAACATGCTCTGCTTACCTTACAGCATGCTCTACATACAGCATGCTCTGCATACAGCATGCTCTGCATACAGCATGCTCTGCATACCTTACCGCACACATCTTTGGTTGTTGCCAACTCACTAGACGGTCAAGCAGTTTCATAACGTTGCCTTCTAGTCTGCTGCTTTTGCACCAGTGAAACCCTCACTGAGAGAACTTAGCTTTTCTCGGATATGGTCCCTGTAGATGAGAAAGTGCTTTTCTCCCTCCTTCTGATATTCCCTTGAGGACTCTGTCATTTGGAGAGGAGCCTTTAGCTGCGTAGCCCCCTATGGACTTTTATTTAAGCATAACATGCTTCCAGGGAAGGTAATGGTTCCACTTCAGTCGCTAACCCCGTCTGTTACCACACCTGCTCCCATAGACCTTGAGCTGTGTTGCATGACATGCAGTCCAAGCTTAGTCCTTGTTAGAGGATTTTTTGTTTACGGAGTCAGTGTGTCACTGGGAAGACGTTCAACAACCAGCAGAAGTGACTTGTTGTGACGCAGTGCGGCAACCTCAGCAACCCGATAAGGAGTTGTCTGTACGACCCAGACAGTCTAGACAGCTTCGGGTTGTCACTGTACTTCCTCGCTTCCCCATGGTTGACAGTTCACAGACTGTGCAGCAGTACCATGATCTTGTGTCCGGCTCCGTCAGACGACTGGCTTTTAAGAGCTCCCACAAGTCGTCGCTGTCTGGAGATTCTCAGATGGACTATGGATCTGACCAAGGAACTGGGCCTCCTGGTCAATTTTGAGGAGTCTCAGCTCGTCCCATCCCAGACCATTGTCTACCTGGGTATGGATCTTCAGAGTCGAGCTTTTCGGGCTTTTCCGTCGGCCCCAAGGATCTTCCAAGCCCTAGAATGCATCCAGAGCATGCTGAGAAGGAACCGATGCTCAGTCAGGTAGTGGATGAGTGTTAACAGGGACACTTTCATCGCTGGCCCTGTTCATCGTGTTAGGGAGACTCCACGTCCCCCCCCCTTCAGTATCATCTAGCTGCTCACTGGATAAAGGACATGACGCTAGAGACGGTCTCAGTTCCTGTTTCCGAAGAGAGGAGGTCTTCTCTCGCGTGGTGTAAGAACAGCTTTCTTCTCAAGGAAGTCTACCTTTGGCTGTTCAGAAACCCGACCGCCGTCTCCTCTCGGACGCATCAGACACGGGCTGGGGTGCGACTTTGGACGGACAGGAATGCTCGGGAACATGGAATCAGGAGCAAAGGACACTTCACATCAATTGCAAGGAGTTGTTGGCGGTTCTTCTGGCCTTGATAAACTTCAAGTCCCTCCAGCTTAACAAGGTGGTGGAGGTGGACGCTGACAACATCACAGCCCTGGCTTACATCTTCAAGCAGGGAGGGACTCTTTCGTGGAAGTTGTTCTAGATCGCAAGGGACCTCCTCATCTGGTCAAAAGATCGAAAGCTCACGCTGGTAACGAGGTTCATTCAGGGCGGTATGAATGTCATGGCAGATCACCTCAGACGGAAGGGTCAGGTCATCCCCACAGAGTGGACCCTTCACAAGAATGTTTGCAGCAGACTTTGGGCCCTGTGGGGTCAGCTAACCATAGATCTGTTCGCTACCTCGATAACCTAGAGACTCCTGTTGTATTGTTCTCCGATTCCAGACCCAGCAGCAGTTCACGTGGATGCTTTTCTGCTGGATTGGTCCCATCTCGACCTGTATGCATTCCCGCCGTTCAAGATTGTCAACAGGGTACTTCAGAAGTTCTCCTCTCGCAAAGGGACACGGCTGACGTTGGTTGGCTCCGCTCTGGCCCGCGAGAGAATGGTTCATAGAGGTACTGCAATGGCTGGTCGACATTCCCAGGACTCTTCCTCTAGGAGTGAACCTTCTACGTCAACCTCACGTAAAGAAGGTACACCCAAACCTCCACGCTCTTCGTCTGACTGCCTTCAGACTTTCGAAAGACTCTCAAGAGCTAGGGGCTTTTCGAAGGAGGCAGCCAGAGCGATTGCCAGAGCAAGGAGAACATCCACTCTCAGAATCTATCAGTCTCAAGGGGAAGTCTTCCGTAGCTGGTACAAGACCAATGCAGTTTCCTCAACCAGTACCACTGTAACCCAGATTGCTGACTTCCTGTTACATCTAAGGAAAGTAAGATCCCTTTCAGCTCCTACTCTCAAGGGTTACAGAAGTATGTTGGCAGCGGTTTTCCGCCACAGAGGCTTGGATCTTTCCACCAACAAAGATCTACAGGACCTCCCTAGGTCTTTTGAGACCTCAAAGGAACGTCGATTGTCCACTCCAAGCTGGAATCTAGACGTGGTCCTAAGGTTCCTTATGTCATCAAGATTTGAACCTCTCCAATCAGCCTCTTTTTAGGACCTCACATTAAAAACTCTTTTCCTCGTGTGCTTGACAACAGCTAAAAGAGTAAGTGAGATCCACGCCTTCAGCAGGATCATTGTTTTCACATCTGAAACGGCTACATGTTCCTTGCAGCTCGGTTTTTGCTAAACGAGCTTCCTTCACGTCCTTGGCCTAAGTCGTTCGAGATCCCAAGCCTGTCCAACTTGGTGGGGAATGAACTGGAGAGAGTACTTTGCCCAGTTAGAGCTCTTAGGTACTATCTAAAAAGGTCTTAACCTTTACGAGGACAATCAGAAGCCTTATGGTGTGCTATCAAGAAACCTTCTTTTCCAAGGTCTAAGAACTCAGTTTCTTACTATTCAGGCTTCTGATTAGGGAAGCACATTCTCATCTGAAGGAAGAAGACCTTGCTTTGCTGAAGGTAAGGACACATGAAGTGGAAGCTGTGGCTACTTCAGTGGCCTTCAAACAGAACCGTTCTCTGCAGAGTGTTATGGATGCAACCTATTGGAGAAGCAAGTCAGTGTTCGCATCATTCTATCTCAAAGATGTCCAGTCTCTTTACGAGTACTGCTACACCCTGGGACCATTCGTAGCAACGAATGCAGTAGTAGGCGAGGGCTCAGCCACTACATTCCCATAATCCCATAACCTTTTAACCTTTCTCTTGAATACTTTTTATGGGTTGTACGGTCGGCTAAGAAGCCTTCCACATCCTGGTTGATTTGGCGGGTGGTCAATTCTTTCTTGAGAAGCGCCTAGGTTAAAGGTTGTGATGAGGTCCTTTAGTATGGGTTGCAGCCCTTGATACTTCAGCACCTTAGAGTTGTTCAGCCTCCTAAGAGGAACGCTGCGCTCAGTAAGGAAGACGAACTTATTAAAGGCAGAGTAATGGCTCAAGTCGACTTCCTTACCAGGTACTTATAATTTCATTGTTATTTTGAATAACTGATAATATGAAATACGGGATACTTAGCTTCTTGATATACATGTACACTGGTTTTCACCCACCTCCCTGGGTGTGAATCAGCTACATGATTATCGGGTAAGATTAATATTGAAAAATGTTATTTTCATTAGTAAAATAAATTTTTGAATATACTTACCCGATAATCATGATTTAATTGACCCACCCTTCGTCCCCATAGAACCAGTGGACCGAGGAAAAATTGAGGTGGTGTCAACAAGAAGTACTGCAGTACCTGGCCACAGGTGGCGCTTGTGAGTACACCCCCCTCTTGTATAGCGATCGCTGGCGTATCCCTTCCGTAGAATTCTGTCGGGCAACGGAGTTGACAGCTACATGATTATCGGGTAAGTATATTCAAAAATTTATTTTACTAATGAAAATAACATTTTTGCTGGTCAAGTGTATTAATAATCACCATCAACGTTGCATCAGACATGAAATGACTTCTCTGTCCTCTTTTATCCTCTAGAAGGACTGTGACATCTAATCCCATAAAGGGTAAAGACGATGAAAAAAACATGGTGATCTTACAACTAGTAATATTACATCAGTCAAAGAAAAACACCTGAAGATCTCAGGAATTTTTTTCAATTTTCTTTTTACCTGAATAAGTTTCAGGGTATTAGTATTTCATGTAAGAACTGGCAAGTTTTCCATGAGTTTTGAGATATTGGTACAAGCCTCATATTTCATGGTCAAGAGAGTAATTTTCCCATCCCCTCCAAATAGTTAGCATTAATAGTCTGCAGTTTGATTCTACAAATGACCCGATAAAGTCTGATTTATATAAAATCATCTCTTCACTTGCTTTTTCGGCAATCTATTTCTTTAGTCTAACAAGGCATTCAGGCATATGCCAAAGTGAGAAGTTTGTATTTATAAAACATAGAATATTTTTATTACCATTTTATAGATCTATTGACTTTATTCTTTAAGCAAAGAATTAACATCTACTTATTGGAGGAGAACCTTCTTTTTTTTCAGACCTACCTATTCCTTGTAATTATCATTTTTCATTTAGACAGCAGAGTTCCAGATGCTTTTAGTCCTTATCAGATTGAGAAAAAAAAATGGCAGTTGGCCGATAGTTTTGTGTGCCTATTCTTTGCTTGATTGGTCAGTTGTTGGAGATAGTGGGACTGAGAGGAGGAACTCAACATTACTGTACTGTATAATTTAAAGGAAGGTCCTTCACATCACTGTATTAATGAGGAAAGGACTTGTATTACTGTATGATTTACAGGAAAGGACTTGCATTACTCAACAATATGACTGAGAGGAAAGGACTAGCATTACTGTATCCAATTAGAGGAAAGGACTCCCATTATTGTATTAATGAAAGGAAAGGACACACAATACCGTATGATTGAATTGAAAGGACTACCGTTGCTGTGTGATTTTTAGGAAAGGACTTTGATTATACTATGATTGAGAGGAAGTGACTGGTGTTACTGTATGATTGATAGGAGAGGATTTAATGTGCATGATGGAGAGGAAAGGACTTTCATTACTGTATAATTTAAAGGGAAGAACTCTCATTACTGTAGGATTAAATAGAAAGGACTTGCAATACTGTATGATTTAGAGGAAAAGACTTACATTATTGTATGATTCAGGTGACGGTAAGACGTTTGTGTATTTTGAGTAAGGTTCCACAGTTCCTTTTTGGAGATGTATACAATATAACAATCCCCTCCAACTTGGGTGTATTCCTGCTCTTTCCAATATACCTTCCAACCTATCCAATCCTTCTTAGGCCTTCTCATTCCCTGGTTTCCAATACCTCTCGAGTTATGAAATTTTCATTAACTTATTATCATCAATTCATTTGACATTACCAAACTGTATCCTACTCAAATCTTTTTATCATATCTTCTGCAAATCTTCATGTATATAATTATTTATTATTCTTACTCCATGTACTTCATAAGCAGTTCATCTCAACAGCTCCAACCTTTTTCCTTTCATTCACATTTAATATTCAAACCTCCTTTTCATAAAAGAAGAGTTGTTCAACAATTCTTTCATGCCTTGAGTATATCCAAGCACCAAGTAATATCTGTACGAGTACAGGCAGGACCATATTCAATTGGTCATCTGTGTTTTCCACTAATTTACTTACACTACCGAAACACACAGAGTTTGCGACTGTTTAAAAGGAAATCATAAATGCGTACATGTTGCACTAATTCTCTACTGTCTTGGTTGACATAAAGATGTGAAACTTCCAGTTGGATTTTGACATCCAAACATGTTACTTTCAGTAAGTGAAATAGGCATATTAACCTCACAAACACTGTGATTAGACCCATCATATTCTTTACCCCTAATCTTTGACAAGTTTTCTATCTCACTCTCTCTTTCATCATTTCTCTTTTCCTTCTTATTCTTTACCCTTAAGTTTTGATAAGTTTCCTTTCTCACTGTCATTAGCTTTCTAACTACCAAGACATACACCGTTAGGTCTGGTGCCTCAAAAAAACAACAACAGGGTAATGGAAGAGAAGTCACAGTTGCCAATTTCTGCAAATGAAGACAAAATTATGGGAACAGACAAATACATATAAAATTAAACTTTTACAAAACTAAAGAAAATCTATGACTACATTATTACAAGATCTGCTCAATCTACATTTGCTTTATATACCTCAACCTTACATCTGTTCTCCCTTCTAGCAATACAACCCCTTCCAACTTTACTTCATAGTCCAGCTGTCAAGTTTTTTAATGGCTTCCTATACCCCACCTCTGTTATATAGCCCAAATTCATAAATCCAGGCTGATCAAGCTTGTAAGCATACAATACTACTGCCACACTTTTTTTTTTCATCATTAACATATACTAAAAGGTTTGGGACTTCTGACAAACATAAGTAAAGGGTTTATATGAAAAATTTTGTTTTATAATTTGATGAATAGGATTCATACTCTAAATACCTATTTTTGTGTTCTAAAAGTGTTAACCCCCTTCAAAATGGGTGTTGTTGATGTGTAGTTAAATGTATTTTTTTATGATTTTGAATATCCCTAATGGTCATTGAAAAAGTGGTCTACTGTATACAGTAAGGAAGGTGTTTTTATCCTGTATGTGCAGTCAATAAAGAGGAAACATTGTCCATATTGTTTATATAAGATATGTAAGAGCTTACTGAGATTTTTCTCGGTTGTTAGTAACATAAACGATAATGTTTTAGCTTGCTCAGAAGTTTTCACTCAAAATTTTTTTTTTTTTTCTTTCTTTTTTTTTTTTTTTTTTTTTTTTTTTTTTTTTTTTTTTTTTGCAATTATTAGTGGTAATTCAGACCAGTATTTTGTATAACAAAAGTAGATTATATTGAGAGATGTATAAAGAGTGAAGAGTTTAGATAATTGATAGTTCAAATTTACCAGAAGTGCAGACCACAGTTTCATCTCATTACAGTATTGGACTTGAGAGTAATATGAGTTAATAGCAACTGTGAGTTTTTTTTTTTTTTTTTTTTTTTTTTTTTTTTTTTTTTTTTTTTTTTTTTTTTTTTTAATAGAAGGCTGCCTTCAACTGCATTTTATGTTAGTGGAACTGTGTATACTCCTCATGATCATTTGGTTGTCAAGTAATTGAAGTGCAGTAGGCATCTTATGCCGATGATCAGGAGTAAAATCGGAGATTGGTAAGCTACACTTCAGAGATTTCAGTCTTGTCACCAAAGGAAGCCTTTTAAATTTTTTTTGGAAATAGCATTCAGACCTTCCTAAATCACTCAGGCCATCCAGTGCCAGTTGAAGTAGGTCTGAAGAGACTGATTATAACATTATTATTATTTTCACTACTATACTATTCACCCCTTTTAATCCCACTCCCTCAGCAAAAACATTCACTCAAGAAGCAGACCCTTTTTTGGAACATTTTACTTAACGTGTCTTTGTGAGAAAGCTATCAGTTAGAAATTTATAACTTTAAATGACATAAAGCTGAAGAAATTTCCTTTCCATTGGTATGTAAAACATATTTTTATTTTAAATTTCCATGTGCCTAAATACAGTAACAAAAGATAAAAACTGGAATTACATGACAAACTTCGTCCAATGCCATGACTCAATACATCCAATGACACTGAGGGTTGATTATGGTCATTATTAAAGGTCATCCCACCCCAAAGCTGAAAAACCAAAATTCAACCAGCCCAATGACCCCAATAGAGAAAATAGCCAAGTATAGTACAGGACAAATATCAGCAGTATTATTATTATTATTATTATTACTTACTAAGCTACAACCCTAGTTGGAAAAGCAGTATGCTATAAGCCCAGGGGCTCCAACAGGGAAAATAGCTCAGTGAGGAAAGGAAAAAAGGAAAATAAAATATTCCAAGAAGAGTAACAACAATAAATATCTCCTATATAAACTATAAAAACTTTAACAAAACAAGAGGAAGAATAATCATACCTGAAAGGTTAGAATTGTCCTAACAGTAACTTTCAGTCCTTGACTGATAGGTCCCTCTATACAAAGGCCCTTTTGTTGGAAGAGGTGTTAATAATAAACCTCACTGGGAATGCCCTTTTTGAACCCTATTAATTAAAGATAATTCAGTAGGATATATATGTATACTTGGATGAGAATATTCCTACGGACAGACTAACCGTAGTGATTTCCAAGAGGAGAAATAAGAAGAATAGTTTGTTAATGACAATTGTAAATTATTAAGGTTGAAAGAACCATAGAAATCTCCCATTTTTTATGGAATGAAAGACAGGGGACACCTGTCTTCATCTTGAAGTGGCTTTGCCAGTTGGATCTGTTAAGGGAACTCAAGACTAATAGGTATCCTCCCACCTGCAATTTCTGTGAATATGAAAATCTGGCTATAAACTGTGAAACTTTAAATGATGAAATTTAAATTGAATAATGTTTTGCTTTGCAGCTGTTTGCACATAAAGAAATTACAAATGCAAATTAAAAAAAAAAATGCAATAGAAATTCTTAAATGAATTTTCTAGCTTTGTGGAAGTAACGAAATCAGCCGATTGAACAAGAAGTATTTTTGTTGAATGTGTATATACAGTACCGTACATTGTGGTGCTGTAATATTTAGTAAATTTTGGGTCTTTGAAATGAAAATTAAATGAAAAAAGTGAAACAATTTGATTAACTTTAAAAGCCTTTTATTATGTAAATATATGTGTATCTGTAGAATACTAGATTTTATATCAACTGACAGTTTTCTTTTTCACTTTTCAGTCAGTTGATTCTGGTACAATCAAGAGAGTGCCTGTGTTTGTATTAAGTATTCTAACAGTTACCGATACATATTTTTACATACTGGAGTATTTAATTTTTATTTCAACAACTTACTGAAAATAAGGCACAACACTACATAGTTGGTAACATAACTTGTTGATAAATCCCACATGTGTAATAGTGTAGAAAATACTATTCAAAGGCTCATATCTAATAGACATAAATGGATACTTTCTAGAAAAATTGGCTGTAATAGTGAGTGTTATGTGGTTTTGAATTTTTTTTTTTTTTTTTCATTGACCACCAGAGTCTAATACCCAATACATAAACTATCCCATTGCATACGCTTACCAAAATCTTATTGGTAGTGGTTTGTGTTCTATCTAAATCGAAGCTGAGGGGAAGTATTCATCTCCCTTGGTAGTTATATTGGACCATACTATTATTGTTTTGAGGATTCTAAAGTTCCATACTCTGTAATGTATCTTATTGTTTTATATTGTATTTCAAAAAAAAAATTCCTGAGAGATTGGGAAAATATATTTAAACAAAACAGTAAACAGATTTATCAATCTTATTGCTGGCTGTAAAGAAAAGCCAGCATAATGTATTGGGAAATCAAAACATAGAAGTACTTCATCCAATCCAAAACTTGCTGTATACGTCTTCTGTTTTCTCCTAAATTGTGAAGATTAAGGTTTGGATAGACCATATTAATAGCCGTACCTTAATGCCAAAAGGGATCGTCCATGTTTCATTATTCCGTGTTCAGTGTAATGAAAATGTTTCCTTTTTTCTTTCTATGCTGCCAGTGTTTTTTATGTTCCCGTAGGAATATGTTGGTTTGATGGTAATGTAAGGGCTATCAACTGGAAATTGCTTTGTTCATCCTTTCACTGTTGATCTCATATTGTCTTATCTTTTATCTCATTATCAAACCATTTAGTTTTAGCAATTTTTGTGCTTATGTTAGTAAATGTGTTTTGTAAGTACTGTATTATGTTGCAGATGACTTGAACTATTGCATGATGTAAAATTATCCATTTTATGTTCAGTACATTGTGTAAAACTGTCTTGCATTTGAAGTACTATAAGAAACTATGTATCTTGTTCCATCTTTTTCCCCATTTATGTTTTGTTTACTGTATTTCTTCAAGACAGAGGCTTAAAATGGCAGCTATTGCATAAATAAAGAAATTGAGTTTGTCCTAAATAATTTTTAAAATTTTAATTTCCAATAACTATTAAGATATAGAAGCTACTTTTCTTCACTGTTTGAAATGCCGTAGAAAACCCACTTCATGAATATCTGACCTTTTTTATATTATCTGTTTTCATTAGGCACCCCAAGAAGAAACTGAGATGTCACCTGAAAGCTTATCTCCAGATGAGGGAATGGGTATCACTGCATTTGCCCTGTATGATTACGAAGCCAGTAAGTAACAACTATAATCTCAGTTTTATTACAAAATCATTGCTTGCATTTAGTATTTGTATATTTCTGTTTCAGTGGAGCTTACTTGTAAGTACGAGTGTTAATATCTACGAAGCATGAGCTTCTTGTCTTCAAGATATATAATTCAAAAGATTTCTCACTCAAGTCATATAACCTTCCTATCCTGAGTATTTACAGTACCTTAAGTTTAGTACTGTAGTTTATTTGACATCAAAATAAACTAAAAGCCACTGAGAATTTAGTGTAATTTAAGTGCAGTGTAGCATTGGGACTTAAAAACCATGCTGGGTGGTCCAAGAGACCTACCCAAGCCCTCCCCCCTCCCTATAATACTGTATCTACTGTACATTTTCATGAGTGGTGCTTGACTTTGTCTCTTACCTTATTTGGTATTAATTTTCTTTTTGTTTGTTTCATGTAAATAGAATTTGGTTCAGGATTAACATTTGGCTATTGGTTGATTGTACCTCTATTGTTCACACAAAATCATGGATGTATGGCAGAGCTAAGGATGGTGAATGTGAGCTTATTAGTTATGGATTTTATGAAAACTATTTATTCATTAAGGAAATGCATTTTTCATCATCTTGAAAATTCCTATTCATAATAAAATATTTTTTATTTCAGTGGATACAGATGAACTATCCTTTGATCCAGACGATATTGTGACAAACATTGAAAAAGTAAGTTCAATTTATTGTTTTTTTACTCTTAAAGTACAGTATTAGAGGTATAACTAATAGCCTCAGAGATTCCACAATACATTAATGCATATGTTTTTTCTTCATGCTTGGTCTACAGCTCTCATTTGCAGGTTCACTTCACATGCCACCAACCCAGTGGGTACCATTGCCAAAAGTTATACTGTATGTGATAATTTACTAATACATTAGGCCTGTTTCAAGGTATTCAGGTGTCAGTGTAAAGTCTGATAGGGTGCACCAAATGTATTCACTTGTTGGGAAGAGAAGAATTCTTGATTTTAGAATAGGAAAGATATTGGTTTACCAAGGTTGCCCAAAAATATGTTAAGAAGTAATCTTTGATTTGCAGGAGTTTTGAAAAAAAGGAAAGATATATGGAAACACCTTGGCTGTAAAAGATCCTACTTAAATTTGAGAAATTATCCTTTTAATCCTGACTTATGTAATCATCAAAATTCTATATTTCCAAACAGCATTATGTATCGTTTTCAATACAAACTTGAATACAGTGAACCCTCGCTACTTCGCGGTTCGACAATCGCGGATTCACCACTTCGCGGGGTTTTTCCATAACCCATATATATATACATATCGCGGATTTTCCGGAAAATTCGAAAATACCGCGAAATCTGAAGACAACCAAATACGATATTTTGTTACCTGTAATTCCATTAATACTGTAATTAGTAATATCTGTTCTTACTGATTGTTCATTGCATTACATATGATATATAATTCAGCACAGAAAGAAATAAAACACGAAAAGAGAATGTGATCATACGATAATTCAGTACTGTATACAGTACGTAGTAAAATTAAATCGAACATGAAACGCAAATCAGATGCAGTCATACCATATTAGAATGGTGTAAGGCTGCTGTTGGCTACTACTGTACTACAAATGTAATGGATGTGCTTCTTTTCCATGAATCTTTTGTATGTATACGTACGTAGTACTGCATCCAATAATATTCTTTGTTGCAAAAATCACATTTCGAATAAGCGTACGAGAGAGAGAGAGAGAGAGAGAGAGAGAGAGAGAGAGACACATCCTACAACAAAAGCGTAAAATAGCGTACGTAAAGCTGTATTATTATTATTGTTATTATTATTATTATTGTTGTTGTTGTTAATAAAATTATTATTGTTATTATTATTATCATTATTATTATTATTACAGTACTGTACTGTATTATTATCATTATTTATTATTATTACGGTATTTACTTAATCTACGTACGTTCGGTATGCGCGGGGCATCTTCTATGAGTTGGTAACCTACGCATCATAGTACTGTAAGACGGGTTGTGATTGGTTCAAGCGCTGATAGATGACGAATCAGAACTCAAGTTTTGTTATCTAGCCTGTGATTGGTGTTTTGCCATCATCTCCTACCCGCAGCATCTAGGTTCTCGCGGGGCTGGATCGTCCACTCTCTGTTACCGCGTATCGCTGAGTAGACGTTCTTAAGTTTGTGAATCTGTGCTGTGTGCGACTTTTTTAAGTTGAACTTTTTGTTACTGTAAATCCTACTGTAATGGCTCCCAAGCGTTCTGCTTCTCTTAAGGCTGGTAGTGAGCCTAAACGCCACCGAAGGATGATGACGATAGCTGAGAAGGTTACGCTTCTCGACATGTTAAAAGATGGTAGAAGTTACGCGGCCGCTGGCCGCCATTTTGGCATCAACGAATCTACTGTTCGCTATATCAAGAAGGACGAGGCGAACATTAGAAAGACGGCTGCAATCACCTTTAGCAGATCAGCGAAGCGAGTCGTTACAACGCGTAATAAAACGATCGTACGCATGGAAGGTGCTTTAGCTGTGTGGATTGCCGACTGCCGGAAGAAGAACATAGCGTTGGATACGAACACCATCCAAACAAAGGCTTTGAGCTTATATGAGAATTTTGCTGCAAAGGAACCTAAAGACGACGACGGCAACCATGCTGAAGATGATGATGATGCAGATGATCCTCAACCAGGGACATCCACTGATTCCCAGCCTCAGAAACGTTTTTCCGCCAGCAAAGGATGGTTCGCGAAGTTTCAGAAACGCTTCGCCCTGAAAAGCGTTTCCCTGCATGGGGAGTCTGCTTCCGCTGACACTGCCGCTGCTGAAACTTACATGAACCAGACGTTCAAGAATATTATTGCCGAAGGTGGATACAAGCCGGAACAAGTCTTTAATATGGATGAGACCGGCTTGTTTTGGAAGAGAATGCCGTCGCGAACTTTCCTGTTCAAAGAGGAAGCCAAAGCCTCTGGCTTTAAAGCATTCAAGGATCGCGTTACCCTCGTGATGTGTGGCAATGCTGCTGGATTTTTGCTAAAGCCGGGGCTTATTTATAAGTCGAAAAATCCTCGCGCTTTGAAAAATAAAAATAAGAATCTCCTTCCCGTGTACTGGATGCATAATCAAAAAGCATGGATTACGAAGATGCTGACCTCCAACTGGTTCCATCAGTGTTTTATCCCGCAAGTCAGCAAATATCTCTTAGAGAAGGGCTTGCCATTCAAGATCCTTCTCCTTATGGATAACGCTGGTGGACACGCAACTGACCTGTCGCATGAGGGCATTCAGGTTGAGTTCCTGCCACCCAACACCACGTCATTAATTCAACCGATGGACCAGGGGGTTATCAGGGCGTTCAAGGCCCTCTACACGAAGAACACCTTGGCGGACCTCGTTGCGTGTGTGGATGCTGCCCAAGATGATGAGGATGAAGATTTTAACTTGAAGGCGTACTGGCGGCAGTACACCATAGCCACGTGCCTGCAGAATATTCAGAAGGCACTTCAAGAGATGAAACCTGCAACCGTGAATGCGAGCTGGAAGAAGTTGTGGCCCGATATTGTTTACGACGACAAGGGATTTACTCCGTCGGAAATCCAACACTCTGCAATATGCAAATCTGTGCAGTTGGCTGCCATAATTGGAGGTGACGGGTTTGGCGACATGACGACTGAAGACGTCGACGAGTTGTTGGATTGCCATTCCCAGCCCCTAACTGACGCAGACCTCGAAGACCTGACGAAATCGGCAAGCGAATAAGAGAGTGATACCCAGGAAGAGACCCAAGAAAATGTCGAAGAAACGGGCTTAACATTAGAACGGCTTGCCAAGGCCTGCAACCATGCGAAGGAGTTGAAAGAAATGTTGCAAGAGTGGGACGAGGATATGGTTCGCTCGATGCAATTCTGCAACAAGATCGATGAAGACATGACTCCCTACAAAATGCTCTTGGATCGAAAAAAGAAGCAGCGGCAACAACTTCCGATCACAATGTTCTTCCAGCCTCGCAAAAAAGAGCCAGTTCCTCCTGCTAGTACGCCTTCATAAGAAATTGAAGAAGTTTCCCAGGAAGAAGTTGAAGAGGTGTCCCAGGAAAAGACACCTCCGTCTGAAGAGACGTAAAATACTACCTGGCTGCACAGTAGAACACATCATCAGCTTCATCATCATCATTTCTACTGTGCAGCAAATTCATTGCCATCATCATTCAAGTTTTTCTTCAACTTCTTTCGTGGTGAGTACAGTAACAATCTTTATTTTTTACTTTAATATTCTTACTGTACTGTACATTCTAAAACTATATTTGTGCCTGTTTTATAGTTTAGTACTGTACGTACTGTATGCATTAAGTTAAAGGGAAGGTTTTAAAAGTCTACATGTTGTAACCTATCATATTTTTTTTGTTTAAAATTTACATTTACGTACGTAAAACAATCTCTCTCTCTCTCTCTCTCTCTCTCTCTCTCTCTCTCTCTCTCTCTCTCTCTCTCGTAAATTGTTTTCCTGCTTTGCTACGTACAATACTGTATGTGCTGTACAGTACTATATGATTTTATATAGATACGGTAAATTATATTTGTAAGGTACCATATTTTGTAAATGCTTTTACTGTAAATACTGTATGTACTGTATCATTATTTATCACTATCATCATGCGCGTTAAATGCCTTGTTTGTTCTGAGCGTGGTTGTTTACTGAGCGTACAGTACTTTATGACGCCGTCGTTTCAGGCGGCGTCATAAAGAAAAACATTTCATTTGGAAGTCCTAAGAAAAATACGTAAACTAAAACATTGGTAATAAAAAAATCAACATACAGTACTGTATAATCAATATAATCGATGCAAAAACTAACCTATACATATATGTGTACACTAAATGAGTTTGTTTCTTCATTATGATCAGAGATGAACGTAAACAAAACATTGGTTGCCATTTTTTATCGTGCTTTTTAGGTGTTTAGGAAACGCATGATATGAAATCGCCTTTAATATTTGTGCCTGTTTTAGTTTAGGGTACTGTACTTGTAGTACATGCATTAAGTGTTCTGTACATTAAAGGGTGGTTTGTTAACAGTACTACGTACAAGGGAAGGTTTTAAAAGTCCGAATATACATGTTAAATAAATAGGAAAATATGATGTCACTACTTCGCGGATTTTCACCTATCGCGCCCGCGTCTGGAACCTATCTACCGCGATAAATGAGGGTTCACTGTAATCATTATTAAGTGTAGTTGCTAAATCTGGTTGATTGCAATGCAGTGCGCTTCATTTACTTGCAAGATAGTCTATTAATATTTTGTATCAAAGGCACTAATATGTTTATTCCAATATAAGGTGATAGACCATAAACTTATATGATTTAGTATTTCAAGAATAGAAGTAGATGAAATAGAATTAGGCAAGTAGAAAATCATGGGAGCAGCAATACGAAACTTTTTCTAATCTATATTTTCTCCTTTTCATTATAAATTTAATAGTATAATGATTAGTTTGTATCTCCATTGGATGTTAGCTAGATGCTCAGTATTAGTTTAAATTAGTTATGATGAATTGAATAAATAACTTTAATTTCAGATTGATGAAGGGTGGTGGAGAGGCTGGTGCAAAGGACAGTATGGTTTATTCCCTGCCAATTATGTACAGCTGCACAGTCCTACTCAGTGAGGAATAAGAATCTGGGAAGTCTTAGACTGTCCCAGAGATAGATGACAAAAGGTATTTTTAAGGATTTTTTTAACGAAGGATATACATTACGAAACTATTTGCAACTTTGATGCATTGAAGATGAACTTTTTAGATCAGTATTGAAATTAAGTACTTTTGATTTTAAAGGAATTAATTTTATAAAACTCAATGTGTATTTCTTTTTTTTAAATTTAAAAATATTTTTGTTCATGACATTTGGTGTAAATGGTATAACTAGGGTTTAGTGTGAAATATTGAGATGATCTTCCACCCTAATTCTGCTTCCTAGTAAGATAATAGTCAATCCATTGTTTAATCTGAAGGTTTCTAGAATTAGTACCATACCCTTGTAAACACTGTTGGAGCCAAACTATTTTAAGATGTATCAATAACTGAAGTAAGCTTTCCAAAATAGATCCTCAGGAAACTCCCAGCATCT
Organism: Palaemon carinicauda; assembly: GCF_036898095.1. Lineage (NCBI taxonomy): Eukaryota > Metazoa > Arthropoda > Malacostraca > Decapoda > Palaemonidae > Palaemon > Palaemon carinicauda. The sequence continues at coordinate 5,424,431 of NC_090730.1, read as the reverse complement.
ATTTATAGCTCAGTGGTGTACTGTATATAATAGCTATAGTGATATCTTTTCAGTGAAACAGTTACATTATTCTTGTTGGATTAGCTCTTGATCCATTCTATTGCTGTAAATGTTAAATTGCTGATCTGTATTTTATGAACAGAAAATTATTTTATCTTAAATGAACTGCATTTAGGACACAGTATTACACACTGCAGTACCTTATTTATAGAATGAGAAAACTAGCTGAAAGTCCTGAATCGTCTTGGTTAGCATTACCTTTTAAGTTCATGTTGTTGTAGTAAAGTAGAATCTGTCCTTTACTTTCCTGACTGACACATCATGATCCTTTGGATGTGTCCATATGGTATATGAAAGCCTAACTGATTATGAGATAATAAGCAATAGCAAATCATGGCAGGTGACTATTAATAATCTTAAACCCATGTTTGTTCCTACACATAATACAAACCATTGTCTTTTAATAAGAAAATGACTTCAGCGAATCTGGAATGGCCATTAAAGTTTTGATGAGGTGAACATAGTAGTCTGTCTAGTAGTGGGTGAGCCCAACAGGTGGAGCAACCCTCACTTTGACTTCGGCCGCAATGCTATACTGACGTAGTTCCCAGTGTCTCTGTTACTGGCTTGGTAATGCTTTTCCTTTTTATTTTTACAAAGTATTTGTGCTGCTTGTTAATAGTAACACTACTGGCGGACATGTAGTTTTGTCCTGCCAATCCTGGCCACAGTTAGGTGTATATTGCTGCAAGGACCTAGAAGTGACTGTCTGTCTGTATAGATTGCCTTACCTTGTGTAAGACCCGGGCTCTTGAAAAAGAAGTGACTTGATGCAGTGCCTCTTAACATGTCTATCCCCGCTGCAGTGGAGGAGTCTCCTTCTTCATCTACTGTAGAAAGAGTGTCGCTATCCTGGCAATCCTCGATGTCTGTGCAGCGTGATAAGAGGTAACAGAAGGGCACACGCTGCCAGAAGTCATCCAAGTCTGGTTTCTAGGATTCTACAGTAGGTTGTTCCTGTAGAGAAGTCGACCAAAGGATGGAGGCAGCGAGTACATACAGCCATGAGAAAGGATATCTTCATGCTTTCTTTGGACCTCAAGGATGCATATTTTCAAATATTCATCCATTGGTCTGACATAAAGTACTTCCACTTTATGCTTGAGGGAGTTGTGTACCAATTCAAAGCCCTGTACTGAAAACCTACTGCTCTCCAAGTGTTCACGTGATTGTTCATTCTTATCTGAGGTATCTAGATAATTTGGTGATCCTACAGACTTCTTTCCTGTTGCTCAATTGGGAAAAGTCAACAAGTGAAGGATGTAGTACATGAGATTTTAGATAGACAAGGCATTATAGAGTCTCCGTCAGATAATCTTACCAACAGGCTCAAGGAGGTAGCGCAACAATTTCTGATCAATCATCAGCTTCCGGCTCAGCAGTGACAATGTCTTCTGGGACAAATTTCATCGTTAGAGAGTTACTGGTTCCTTTAGGCAGTACTACTGTGGATCCTGCATATACCCGATAGTCTGGCCTATTCTTTACATTTTCTCCTTTGTCCTCATATATCTGACAACACAGATATTACCAAACTACACTATTCTTCTTTGCTCAAGGAGTTAACTACTGCACTGTACTTTTAAGGGTAAGGGTAGAATGGAAGAAGGACACTCAAAAATCAAACCATTGTTCTCTAGTCTTGGAAGAGCCATAGCCTTGCACTGTCTTGGGGGTAGAGTTCTTTTGCTTGAGGATATCTCATTTCTTCTCCGCTTGTTTTTTAAAGTTTTTATAGTTTATATATGAGATTTATTTTATTGTTAGTTTTATTTAATTGTTAATTACTTCTCTTGTAGTTTATTTATTTCCTTATTTCCTTTCTTGATTGGGCTATTTTCCGCGTTGGAGCCTTTGGGCTTGTAGCATCTTGCTTTTTCTAACTTGGGTTGTACCTTAGTATGTAATAATGATAATAATTAATAATAGAATAAGAAGTAAGGAATGATTTCTTGTGGTTGCTGAACAATGAAAACCTTAACAGGATCTTGCACTCGACTCTAATCCTCTGGAGATGCTGATGTTCACACACAAATCCAAGGAGGTTTGTAGTGCACAGAAGGACCAGACCACTTTGGGAGAGTGGTCGGTCCAAAGAAGAAAAGCTTACATCAGCTGTTTGCAAGTACACACAGCACTTCCAGCGCTGCAAACTTGCCAATAGAGCTTGATAGAGCACTGGGTATTGTGGATGATTGACAACAGTACTGTAGTAGCTTATGTCAACACTCACAGTGCCTCTGTGAGTTGGCGAAGCAACTACACACTTGGACGTTCGAGAGTGCAGTAGAGCTGTCAGAGGAGGGATGTACTGTGGTGTAGTTAAGGTTATTTATCTGCCATGAGGAGAAGTAGAGTGGTCACTACTGCCCTACATGGCAGAAAGACTTCTTGCCCTTTGGGGTTTCCCCATCAATCGACTTGTTCGCCACCTGCTAAAACAAGAAGCTTTCTGTGTGTTTTTGTTGTTTCCAGATCTATTGGCAGCAATAGAAGACACCTTCCATCATCCCTGAAATAACTTGAAAGCATGTGCCTTTCCTCCCTTCTGCCTGATACGTTGAGTAATCAACAGGCTATTGATGACTTTGAATCTCGGGATGAGACATAACCCTCCAGGTAGCCACATGATGAATGGTTTCCATATCTGTTGATGAGCCTTGTTGAGATACCGAGAGAACTACCTCAATGGCCCAAAATTTCCTCCAAGCGAAGAGCTTTTTGCGAGGCAGTGTGGAGATGTGTGCGTTCCGGTGAAAATTCTCTCCACTTGTCTACCTGGGAAAGTGGTACATCGGAATTGGTGTCGTAGGGGGGGTACTTCTTTGTTTGCAGCATCTCTGCAATTGATAGCCAATTTCCTTGTCTACATTTATCAAAAGAAACTCATCTCAGTCTTTTCTATGAATAGCTATGCTGAGCCAGGTTTTCATGCTGATGATGGGCTTGGAACTTTCCTATTCATGGGATCTGTCCATACTCAGGAGCTTCAAGCAGTCTAGGGATCCCAGAGAACTTGGACTGCAAGCTTTGGACACCACGTGAGTTTTTAGCTCTCCCAATCAGTCAACGTATGAACACTTAAGGAGACCGTCTGATAGGGATTGGACATTCAAGACTGTGTGCCTACTTGCCTTAACCTTGAAAACGAGAGTAGGAGAACTGCCTGGCATCTCATGTCACACACAATTCAGAGGGATGAAAGAAGGTTTCCTTTACATTTGTCCCGAGGTTCTTGTCCAGGACCCAAGACCCAGCTGTCCACAACCTCAAGCTCAAGTCCTTTACTATCTCTTCAATCCAAGACGTGGCAACCAATTGGGATGACTTACTTCTGTTCAGTGAAGGCGCTTAAGCGCTACCCGAAGAGAACTCGGCACTTCAGACCATATCATCAAAGACTGTTCTTCATCACAGGTGGGGTTAGAAAGAGGACATCTAAGAACAGTTTCATTCTGGCTTCCTGAGACTATGAAGCATGCATACCGTGCTTACGAAGAGATTACAGACTGACTAGCTAGAGCATAGGCTCAAAGCCGGAGGGATCGGTTCTACCCTAGCCTTCAGGAAGAATCTTTCCATCACACAAGTGCTGGACAAGAAGCATCTCATCCAAGATAGTAGTCGCAACGTAAGCCTAGAGTGAATGTAAGAATGTCTGGTCATCTTTCCTCTTATTACCCATATTTGGGATGTAGCAGTTGTGACATTATGAGCTAGACCTAACGCCAAACACAGCTGAGTAACTGAACCGAGTAACTTTTCTTTGCAATTAAGTTTGTATTGGAGTAAGTACTAATCTCCATCTTCCCATACAAGGGGGAGGATGAATGGAATGTATCATGTATGCAAACATTTCTCGTAAATGCTCGTGCATTTGGAAAAATTATAGATTCTTCAGTGAATGCCCAACAGTTCTCTGCTTCTGGTAGGGACTTGCCAAACACCTGCAACAGCTTCATACTCAGATAAGTAGGAGGTTGGCATGAGTCATGACTTTTGCTCCTATACAGGAACCAAGTACTGTACAGTACATTGACATCTCCCAGGTTAGTTAATCAGCCAGTCTTGGTATTGGGACTTCTGCCCACCTAATGATGGATCTCCTAATAAAGGACAGTAGTTTGTATTGTATCAGAACAAATCATAATCCTTCAACCAGGCCCTGCTAGGTTAAAGATTAAAGTGAGGGTTGCTCCACCTGTTAGGTGGGTGGGGCCTAACCACCACCCGACTGGCAATAATATTGACCTTGTTAAAAGCTAACAGCTGTGCTAGGTTTGGTGAAGTCATACTCATTAAATGACTGGTTTGTATATTCAGGAAAGAAAAGTTGAGACAAAATATTTGGTACTATCATTATTTTTAATTTATTTCTTGTTTGTTTTGTATAAATTTTGATATTACTTTTCTCTTGCTTGGTATTGTAGATGTTCCTATAATTATTCTTTATTGTTAATAATTGTTGGTAATATTACTTTTTCAAAGTTAAAAAGTCATGAAAGTGAATTTCTTTTATAATTGCCAGTGTCTACCGTACAGATGTTGCTTGCTGTACATAAGTTATGTGATGGTGGTGGTGAATTTTGTTGGTTGTATAAATCTTGAGTTTTACATGAAATTGTTTTTGGATATATTGTAAATCATTCTATTACATTTAACATATGCATAACCAAATCCTATAAACACAGCAGGAGTCTAAAAAACAGTGAACCAACATATTACTGAATTATAGTTTCATCAAAATTTTTGTGGAAAGCCAAATGCTCTATTAAATATTGGATATTAAAATGCTTCCAGAAATATGAATAGTATTCTCTAATGTTTAATAGAAAATGGTCATAAAAGGCAATCCACTAAAGTTCAGTTTGTTAACTTCAGGATAACCCTCACATTTTCTGGGATGATTCTTTTCCATTGTTTATTCTGGTTACCAGGAGCAATAATGGTTTATTGGTGTAGCTAACTACCTAGCTGTTGTGCTGTATGTCATTTACCTCTAGTTTCTGCATTTCCATCTTTCCTGACCCAAGTTTTACTACAGATTATATAGTGACGTCAGAAATTTTAATCAGTCCTCTGATTAAAGAACTTTATTTGTATAATATAAATATTAATGTGCATCTGTAAACTAAAAACAAAAGCAGTCACACTCAGTTGTTAAAGCAGAGGTCAAATGTCAATTATCAAGTAAGTAGTCTCGAGACTTCTTTCATACATTGATGATTATTTGACAACACCACATCATTACAGAAATCATTGCGTAAGTAAACTAAATTTCATATGAAACATTCATACGTTTGAATATAAAATTTCATAATTAAAGATAACGAAATAGAAAATATATCGCCTGGTGTGTTTACATCATACGTGCTTGGCATATAACGTAAGTATTACTGTACATTCAATCATTGCAGAGGCCAATGGAGATAATACTATTATTTATAATATGCTGGACTTAGAAAAAATGGAAATCCACAGAACTTTCTATAAAATCTACATTACAGTTCTGACATGCACATAGACTTTAATAATCTGTCATTTTCTTTGGGTTCTGCCTATCTCATTTGTGTGTCTTTTGAAAACTAGCCATTAAAATTTAACAAAAACTTGGTATATGCTATTTTTCTTAATAAATAAGTCAATTCGTTGGTTAACTCTGATTTTGTTTACCATATATTTGTATAGACTTCTCAGTTTATCTATAGAACTATAGGACCAAATTCAACCAGCAAAGAATGATTATTGAATAACAAAATCAGTGATTGAAATTTCCATAGTTCAGTTTACAGTTTTCTCTAAGTGGTTTAGAGATATTTCATTGGTGTAATAATACAATTTTAAAATTTACCCCGATAATAATAATGATATAATATCTAAGTTTTTAGTATTAGCTGAAACTCATTTAGTTATTTCAATTACTACAAATGTTATATGATATTTTGTAATTTTCTTTTATTCCAAGTAAAAGCGGTACAAAGTATAAAAAAAAAAATTTGAATAAAGCAGGTAATTCTGGAACTGCTTATACCATGTTTATTTTTCAATTATTGTACTGTTGGTGAGAAGCATGTAGAAATGTATTTTTATTATAAAACTATCCAATAATTGGGCAGATATCAAATATATGTAAGTCAGGTATCCAATGCAGGTTCAAACTTTGGAAAGTACATTTCATAGATGTAATTGTTAAATGTCTTCATTGGAATTATCACTGGTTGTATTAGCACATTTAACTACTACTTTTAAATTGGTATGTGATCAAAATAATTCCTTAAATATTACAATTTATAAGTGGGATTGAAACAAAACTACTGTGGTGGAGTGTTATGATCATAAATTATCATTACTTAAAACAGTGCTCATTATAATACTGCTGTACTCTGATCTACTCTATTCAATATAATACTGATGTACAATAATAATCTGTTAACAAGTATAGAAAAAAAAATATCCCCTTTAGAAAACCTTTTTTGATAACTAACAATCACGTAATTGATTAGTGTCCATTCACCCACCGAGCTCCTAAGCATTAGCAAGAAACTTGGATAAAATATTTTTTTTCAAATCATTAAAGATGGCAATCATAATATTTGAGCAATGACATTCATTTTGGTTTTAGTTTGTCTAAACAATGATGTTTTATGACAGAATAATTAATTGGAATAAAATATGCCTTTCTATAATAAATTTTGAAATGTGGGCCAAGAAAAAAACCATAAAATAGATATAAATTTAAGAATTGTATTTTGTTCTTGAAAAAAAAATTTAACATTAAAAGGGGCAGCCAAAATGTATGCAAATGCGCTTCCTACTCTCAGTAAAGTCAAGAGAAAATGGTCGATTCTAGCATTTTGCACAGTGGATATGCAGGTTGATTCATTATTCCTGACCCATAATGATGAAGTTCAACTAAGGCTCTCTACCACAAGTACAGAGCCATTTTTTTTTTTTTTTTGCTTTGGTGCAGAATTCAATTTTTCATGAATATTTGGAAAAAAAAATTTCTTTCAGGAGCTGTACTATACATCATATCTATTGGTTGTCAAAGATTTAAACAACATATGTTTAAAGCCAAAAAATTTTCTGGTACTTGAATTTGGCCAGCAGTTTACAATTATCATGATATCAATTCCACTTTGCAATTTAATACGGGTTAATTATTTGGGGGTATTTAAAGATTAAAATGCAAAGGTAATGGAGACAAATCCTATTTACGTGCATGAATACTGTACTAGCGTCTGTTGTAAAGTACATCCCCACCCCTCTGCTATATTTCATTACCGTAGTCTGGTTTAAACTACCTAATAACAATAAGAAAATGATCATTCATAGTGTTAGTGAGCACTAAGGGTTTGCACTCTTTATCAGGGAACACACCTGTATTGCAGGACCATTGTATTACCTTTAAACCTAATGTAATTTTTGCAGATTTATTACTCGGGTTGCTGTATTCCTCAGGCATGCAAGATTCAGCTGGTTTCTGTTACCGCTGTAATTAGCTATGAGTAACATTTTCCTCTTGCAGCCAGAAATTTTTCTAAACATTAGAATGGAACAATCTTCCTTGTGACAATAGATAATCTCAGGTAATTCATTCATGTATATACCTTATTTGGAAATTGCCTTTAAATTTTCATTGTGAATTTTACAGTTTAAATCTACACTTCCTGTTTGGGGTCTTCTGTGTAATTTCTCATTTTTATCAAACTGAATCAAAGTGGAACTCTTGTACAGTAATATATGAATTGTTGAAATATATTAACATTACCTGTACACTATATATAATGGGTAAATGTGATCATGACATTGAAATCTATATTTTCTTGAATTAAGTGTTTCTGTGGTAAATAACATTATTGTTAATTCAACTTTACATAATTAATATATATTCCTAATAATGTCACTTAAGTACAGATAAGAAGTTAGAACAGGACTGAAAATGACTCGTTCATTGTAAATATAAAATTTGGCTGGTTTGTAAATATAAAATTTGGCAGGGAAAACCTGAAATTCTGAAAATAGGTATTATAGATTACTTGAGCCACAAATCTTAGGATTAAATTAAAAAATTCATTGTGACCTATAATTAGGGGTTAGCCGTAAACAGATGACCTAAGTATGTATCGCAGTATTCTAACGAAATTATTGTCTAAACCTACTTTTCCACCAGAAAATTTAAACTAAAAAATTGCTTTAGTTGAAGCCTATATTCAATGGTCTCAAATTTTAATCATATTAATTTTTGGGTTAATTAAAAATTGCATCATAGAATATTAAGCAATGTGTAATAAAACATGAGGTCTTTTTGGAATTATAAATTTCTCAGTACAGACAAATGTGTAATAAATCTTGTGTGTTTTAGATAACAAAATATTTGGAATGAAACAACTGCTGTTGAATATTAAAAGTATCTTCACTCTGCATCATTCAAGGTAAAATTTCAAGTTGCTGGCTCAGAGCTTCTTTAAGCCTGATTCCTAGTTATATGAGGGCTATAGCAGTAATTGAATTGCTCATGATAATTATCAAATTAAATGGGTCTTTATTGAAGAACAAAGATTTGAGCAAGTGCAATTTTATTTATTATTCTGCTCATGCTTTTACAAGCATAAATTTATGGATCATTTTGCATTAGTTTTGAATGACTTATTATGGGGAAATGATTTTGCCAAAAAAATGTTTATAAATACTGTAGTTGATGTAACTACTGTACTGCTTGGTTGGTGCTACATGTTTTCCTTAGGTTGATGTAATTGTGGTTTTGGATATTTTTCTCTATATGTTGTATATGTATTGAATGATTGTTACTTTATTATAAATAATACAGGTGTGCATATCATTGACAATTATTTCAATATTTTGCTACTTTGTTACTTCCGAGTCTGGATTTTTTTTTAACTGTAGATCAAATAAGATTACCACTGTGCTCATGCCAGTAGCTGTGAAATGTCATAAATTTTAAAAGCTTTGTGCACAGCAGAGGTAAAGGAATAATAAAATGTTACCATAAATAAGATTTTTTCTAGCTTTGAGTATCTCTTCCTGTGATATCCACCTTTTAAATAAAGAGTTGTTCCAACACTGAGTGCTTACCTCGAACTACTTTCTTAGAAGTAGCTGGGCTCTCCTCCCAACCGATCAGAGTTTTGTGTAGTTTACCCTACTCCCGTTTTCTATGAGGGGGCAACCTCAGGTGGTGTGATACACGCTCTGAGGCGACCCCGGGTCAGAGAGCATGCTTGCTCAGGTCTCGATCCCCAGTAAGTTCTCTGGTCGCATCGCGATAACATCACGACGCTCTCCTTATCCAGTGCGACCCTTGTGTCTCACGCGGTTCCCACGTGGTACCTTTGTGTTCCCCCTTATTCTTTCCCTTGTGTTCCTGTGCTCGCGGAGCCTTACTAGTTCGTAATGGAGCATCCCCGCTGTTGTTCTGGGCCTATGGCCGGTAAATCGTGTGGTGCTTTCCTGTCGAAAACTTTAGTTGACCCGCACTCCTTGTGTTCTTCGTGTAGGGGCAGTGTGTGTTCCCCTACAGCCACATGTCCAGAGTGCAAGTCCTGGAACGAGGTGCAGTGGGTGCGTTACGGCACCAAAAAGGCGGCGGCTTCTAAGAGATCGCCTAAGAAGCCGAACGTCTCTTCTCTTGCTTCGCCGGGCGTTTCGTCAGACAGAACCTCGCTGCCGCCTTCCCCTACCCAGAGTAGGGGACGAGGTAAGTTGGTTGCGGGGAAGAGGCCTGTAGCCCTTCCCCAGGAGTCTGATTTGCAGGATAGTGGTGTTGTGGCATCATTCCAGGCAAGTGAGGGGCCTGAGGGAGGGACGGGAGTGTGTTCGGGGATGGAACCCTGGTGCAAGCAGGGCCTGTCTCCTCAGATGATCCTATGTGGGGAAAAACTGTGCCTACCTTTTCTCCCACCTCGTGGGCGTGTTTTTCAGGTGCTTCCGCAGCCGAGGGTTCCGCCGAGAAGGAAGACTCGCCGTCGGACTCCCTCGCGTGGGCGCCGCCGAAGACGCCCTTCAGGTCTCCGTTGAGGATGGAGGAAGGTTTTGAGACCTGGTCCCCCATCGAGGAACTCCCACGCTCCCCTCCAGCGCCTTCAGCTACGTTTCCGTCCATCTTCCTACAGCCCTCTTCTTCCATCGAGTGATGTGTGGACCCATCTATAGCGCGGCACGAGTCGGGCCCGCCGGTAAGAACATGCAAGTCATCAGGCTCCTCGGTCGAAGCCTACTCTTGCTCCTTCGAAGACGGAGCCCCGGGAGACCATAGGAGACGTCGTGAGAGGTCCCGCAGGAGACGTTCTCGCTCCCGCTCCAGATCCCGCCACGGGTTTGGCGCTCTAGATCCCCCAGGAGGAAGTTTAGGAGAAGTGACTCCCCTGGGGGTCGTCATCCCTCGTAGCAAACTTCTAGAGATGTCAGCAGTTCTGGGCCCCTCGAACTGGCTCCCAAGGGCTCGCTATCCAGCGGCAGATACGATCGACGGAGGGGGGGAGTCTATTCAGGTCCCAGCGGACAGGCATAAGTCCGCGAAGGTTCCGACTCCCGCCCAGCGGAGAGAGTCGCCCCTTCGGTCTGGCAGCCGCGTCCCGACCTCCAAGTCAACGTCTAGTCGGCAGGAACGAGACAACCAACTCCCTTCGACGAGCAACGCCACATCTACCTGGACCTCCGTAAGCAGGGATAAGTCCAGGACGGAGGCCTCCGTCCCGACGGCGATGCCCGTGCTACGCCCTGAGCCGCCGAAGGTGGACCAGTCCAAGATGTTTCCTCCCTCCTGCGCGGCGACCTCCGTCACAGACAGCGGAACGTATTACGGAGCAAATGGACTACAACGGAGAAGCTTCAGTAGCAGAAGTTTCGGCCTACAGGAGGGTAATAGGACTCATTCGCAGGCATCACAGACTGGACGAACCCGAGCCCTCATCCGACGAAGTCTGGCTCTCGAGCCTCAGCAGGCTGGTTGATGCCCCGGTGCAGCAGAGATCCTCTCTAGCCCTGCCTTTGGCTGGGTAGGGCTCACACGGACAAGATGGTGGCCAACCATGAAAAGCCCCCAAGACCCAGAGTTCCCCCAAGCTTCTTCAAGGCCTAAAATCCCAGAGCCGGTTTTACCTCCCTGAAGGGCATCGCGCAGGTCCCTGTACTGTGGAACCTGTAATTGCCATCCTGGGGCAAGGAGCAGCTGAAGAAAGGGCTACTACCGCCCCGATCGGTTTCTCCCCTTCAGAAGCTGCCATAATGGAGGAGATAGCTAAGGACCTGGTGAACGTTTCCTCCTGGCTGGATTGGTGGGCCTCCACATTGGTAGGCTTCCAGTCCTCCTACGACCTCACTATCCCAGAGAACCAGGCCTTACTGAAGGAGCTGATTAGCTCGGAAGGTGAAGCCCTTAAGTTTCTCTCGTATCAGGCCGCCAATTGGGTTCTGCGAAAAAGGGATACGGTGCTCAACAAGCTCGTAAGGAGGCTCCCCGACAGAGAAGTGAGGTCCCTGAGGAGCCTACCCCTGTGGGATGACTTGGTTTTCCCCCTGAAGGCAGTGGAAGAGACGGTAGAGAGGGTCAGGAAGCTGAAGGATACGGGAGACTCCAGACCCCCGCCAGCAAGAAGACCTACCCATAGAAGGGCGCCCTCTGACGCCTCACCTAGTCAACCCAGGAGAGACGCCCCTACTACGGCCTGGTCTCAGTCTTCTCAGCCCTCCCATAGAGGAAAGTCTTCAACGCAATCATCCTTCAGACCTTCCTATGCAGCAGCCAGAAGAGGTCGTTCAGGCCGCGCCTCTAGAAGGAGATAGGGGGAGAGGCCCCCTACTCCTGCCGAAGCCTCAGGTGGGGGGATGCCTCAAACATTCTTGGCAAGCATGAAGAGACCACGGAGCAGATCCGTGGACCGTAGCAGTCCGAAAGAAGGGTACAGGTTGCCCTTCCTGGCGGACCCCCCACCTCTAATGCCAGATCAACAGGCAGTGGTTGGCACCCAAGGACCCCTTGAGAAGGACTGCCCTACAAGAGCAGGTCTCTGCGATGCTGGCGACAGGGGCAATAGAACCAGTCAAGAACCCGGGCCGGGGGTTCTACAGCAGACTCTTCCTGGAGGAGAAAGCGACAGGAGGCTGGAGACCAGTCATAGACCTCTCAGCCCTCAACAATTTCATGTGCAAGACCGACTTCAAGATGGACACCCCGAAGTCGGTCCTAGCGGCCTTGAGGGAGGGAGACTTCATGATGTCCATAGACCTCAAGGACGCGTACTTCCAAATCCCTGTTCACCCCTCCAGCAGGAAGTACCTAAGGGTGAAATGGGGTGCCCAAGCGTTGCAGTTCAAGACCCTCTGCTTCGGTCTGTCCACAGCCCCTCAGGTCTTCACAACAGTCTTAGCCTGGGCACACGAACAGGGCATCCGCCTGATTCGGTACCTAGACGACTGGTTGTTGCTTTCAGCCTCAGGGGAAGTACTGAGGGAGCAAGGCACGAAGCTCCTGCGGTTCTGCAACGTCCTGGGTATCATCATCAACCTAGAGAAGTCCCAACTGATACCCTCCACCAGGATGACCTACCTCGGAATGGTTCTGGACTCCCGGTTGGCGAGAGCTTTCCCTTCTGCGGAGAGACTGGACAACTTGGACCAGATCCTCCGGCCCTTCCTGTCATACCAGCCCAGGAGAGCCAAGGACTGGCAAAGACTGATAGGCCACCTCGTGTCGTTGGAGAAGCTAGTCCCCCAGAGGAGACTCAAACTCAGGGGAGTCCAATGGAACCTGAAGGAGACCTGGAACCAGAGAGACTCCCCCCACAAGGAGGTCCTAGAGTGGTGGATCGCCAGATCGAACACCCTCAAGGGAATGCCCTTCGCAGCCGACCCTCCGGAGATGCTTCTGTTCACGGACGCATCCAAGGAGGGGTGGGGTGCCCATCTCCTTGGCAGGACAACAAGAGGAAGTTGGATGGACGTAGAGAAAAACCAGCACATAAACGGACTAGAGATGATGGCAGTGCGAAGAGCGTGCCTAGAGTTCGTCCATCAGCTCCAGGGGAACACCGTGGCACTGATGTGTGACAACGCCACGGTGGTGGCCTACATAAAGAAACAAGGAGGACTAAAATCGAAGGAGTTGTGCGTCCTCACGTTGAGACTGCTGGAATGGGCCGAAGGGGAACAGATCAAGATATCAGCAAGGTTCATTCCAGGGAAGAGAAATGTCCTGGCCGACGGCCTCAGCAGAATGGGTCAAGTGGTAGGATCCAAGTGGTCCTTGCACCCGGAAGTGGCCAAGACCCTCATTCAGAAATGGGGATGACCAGTGTTGGACCTCTTCGCAACGAGACTGAACGCACAGCTCCCCGTGTTTTGTTCTCCTGTGCCAGATCCAGAAGCGGCGTGCGAGGACGCCTTCGAGCGCCCTTGGGACAACCTCGACGTTTACGCCTTCCCTCCCTTCGGGATGCTCAGACAGGTCCTCAACAAGGTGAGGCAAGCGGACAACCTGTGGATGACTTTGGTAGCGCCCTGATGGCCGGAGAGAGAGTGGTTCGCGGATCTAAAGGAACTGACGCGCATTCCACCGTGACCCCTTCCGGAGAGGCCAGACCTTCTCCGGCAGCCCCATTTTCAAAGGTTCCATGAGAACCCTCGGTCCCTTCGCCTTCACGCGTGGAGGTTATCGAGCGTCTCCTGAGGAAGGAAGGATATTTTTCGAGAACGGCAGCAAGGATGTCAGGGTATCTGAGGTGTTCATCAGCAGCAGTATACCAGGCAAAGTGGGCCACATTCACTAAGTGGTGCGTCTCGAGGAACATCAAACCATTGAGGGCCTCCGTTCCAGAGATAGCGGACTTCCTAGTCTATCTCAGGGACGAGGTACATATGTCCATCCCAGCCATCAAAGGAGTCCGAGCTGCTCTGGGTCGATTTCCTCCTCAAGGGCATCGACCTGGGTGCTTCCAGACATACCTCGATGCTCACATCAGGAGCTTCGAACAATCGTGCCCCCCTCAAGCCAGTAGGTTGCCCCTGAGGGATGTACCCAGAGTCCTGAAGATGCTGTCAGAGCCTCCCTTCGAACCCCTAAAGGACATCTTGGACAACGAACTCAGCCTCAAGACAGTTTTTCTGTTAGCTCTGGCATCAGCAAAACGGGTAGGGGAATTGCACGGACTGTCGTACGAGATATCTCACTCGAAGGGTTGGCGTGAGGCTACCTTCAGGTTCGTCCCATCCTTCATGGCAAAGACTCAGAATCCAGCCGTTTGGTATCCCAAGTTTGAAGGGTTCTCAGTGCCGGCAATTCCTCGTTCGGACAACTCGAGGGACTTGCTGCTGTGCCCTGTCAGGGCAGTACGAAAATACTTAGGACAGCCAGACTTCGACCCGAGATCAAGAGTCTGTTCGTCTCCTCGGGACTAGAAGAAGCCAGTCTCCAAGAATATTATTTTCTTCTGGCTACAGCAGGTGATCGTCAGGGCCTACAGTAGTGCAGGGGTCCCCCTTCCAGGAAAGCCCAGACCCCATGACATTAGGGGTCTAAGTACTTCATTGGCATTTGAGAAAAATATGGCAGTGGGCCAGATCCTGAGGGCAGGTACTTGGTCTAACTAGTCGACCTTCACAGCTCACTACTTGAAGGACTACTGGAGGAAGTCCCTAGATGGGTTCTCGATAGGTCCCGTCATTTCCGCGCTCCAAATGGTTTAAAGGTATAGCCCCAATGACAACCGTGGGTTGTCCCTTACCGAAATGACTCCAGTAGTCCCCTGAAACTGCCATGGGATACACTATCGTTGGAAGGACATGTCTCCTAGGATTTCTTGCAGAGGTGAGTTACTTAGACACTAAGATGGGTTTGTGCATAGTTTTCCTTGGGGTCAGCAGAACCTAGTCTCCTATCTAGGTTCCTCTTACATACTTCTCATGGTCTCTAAGTCATGAAGGACACCCCCACCTCCTAAGGTATAAGTCTCCTAAGAAAGTAGTTCGAGGTAAGTCCTCGGTGTTGGAACAAATCACAAATTTTAAGTAATTTGTATTTTTCCAACCAGTACTTACCTCGAACTACTTTCGGGTAATGGCCCACCCATCCTTTCCCGAGTGCCTTGCTGGACCTCATAGGAACCTAAGCTATCAAGAACTTACTGGGGATCGAGACCTGAGCAAGCATGCTCTCTGACCCGGGGTCGCCTCGGCGCGTATCACACCACCTGAGGTTGCCCCTCATAGAAAACGGGAGTAGGGTAAACTACATAAAACTCTGGTCGGTTGGGAGGAGATCCCAGATACTCCTAAGAAAGTAGTTTGAGGTAAGTACTGTTATGAAAAATACAAATTACTTAAAATTTGGGATGTTTTGTTAATGAAAACTGAATCAGGATTCTTATTCAGATAACTTTAATTAGTTTCATGAAACTTTTAGCGTTTAATGTATGGTGTACTGAATGGCTTTTTTTTTTGCAAGGTACATGATTTTCAATGGCTTTGGTTTTCGGGATTGAACCTATACGAGAGATGCATCTTACTTCTTAAGTAGGACTTCCCAGGTACTCTTAAATAATTTAATGAACATGGCTTATGCCGTGTAAGCTACTACATTATATACAGTATAAATGCAGTGCTTTACAATTCCTAAGTGATATTGGGGGAATTAATCTTAGTATTGTACCAAGGATGTATCTTACTTTGAGAAATGAGGTGCATCTCTGGTTTAAGTTTATTCCTCAAAACAGAAATCTTAGGTAAAAGCAAGGAAGATTATGCACCAAGGCTATTTAGTACTACACCTTTTTTTATTCACCACTGAAGTCTCATGTATCAGTAGTAAATAACATGTGAATGTGGATGAGAAATATATTCCTAGTTATGAAGGCAAATTTCATGGGGAGTTTTGTATATGCTATATACTTTTTAGAGTATGTATGCCAAGTTGTAGAGGAAGAGGATGATTAAAATCACAGTTGAGCAGCATCTCATACAACCCCTTTAAACACATATGCCATATTCCCATAAATGGAATCATGAGTCATGCCAATTTATCCTGATTGTGAAAGAAATGTAACCCATTGCACAAACCCACATCATCTGATACAGGTATAATGAGAACATGGTGTCTGCCCAAGCTACTATTTCCAAAGCAAACAAAATTACTTCAAACGCATCACTCCTCAACGTATAGCCCTGTTTTGGTCCGACGGGCATTCATAAAATTTTGGTGCTGAAAGAGTTATCCAGGAAGTTGATATACTTCAGTCACTCTTGGCAACCACTTAGCTCAAGATCCAAGTGATCAGATCCCAGCCTAGAGACAGAATTTGCAACAGATTCGAATCTTGTTGCTAACAAAACCTTAACAAACTTGGCCAGGTATGTTAGCCTTCCAAATATTAGCCAGGTGGAACTTAAAATGAGCAAATATGTAAGCAACCGTAAGGAATCAGCTTTTTCAACACCTGATGCTCATTAACCATCTACCGAGGACAATGTAGTTAAGTAAATATTTGTAGGACAATGTAGTTAAGTCTAAATATTTGTATAAGGAAGATGGATACTGTCCTCCAAGGGCCTCGCTAATTTCTAAGCAGTGCAGTCCTATATGCCAATGTACATGGCTTAGGTGAAGGGTACAGGTTTGACTTCTCTAGGTCAACTTGCAGCCCCTAGGGCCAACACAGATTAAGTAAGATTTCTAGATGCCTCTCAAATCCCTTGTTTTTAGATCCTAAGAGAAGCCCATCATTCAGGCACCTGCCTGACTGGATGAGCCCTAGTGGCCTGGCCACCATAGCGGGTTGATGGAAGAACCCAGAACTAAGACTCCCATGCCACACAGTCCTATCTAAAGATGGATGGATAGTAATGTGAAAGCAAGCTTCCCTGAGGTACACGGGGAACCGGTTCTTTTTCCATCTGTCTCTGTATCATTCCAGTTTTCATCTGAAAGGGTGCCAGACCAAGAAATTTATTAAGACAGCTGAGATTTGCGATTGATCTGCTTCTCAACTCTTTGCGACAAGGAACCTTGTCAGGTACGGTATCTATGATATAATTATTTTTAATGAAATAGCAATTTTATTGATTTTTATTTTTCCTAACTATATAAACTGAGTCCTGTAAATGGGAGTAAACTCCAATTGCTGACCTTGCTGGGGAAACAAAAACATCCTGTGTGGCAGGCTAGTGGAAGTGCAGGAGAGATAGAGGTTACGCCATTCTCCCACAAGGGCAGATTCCTATTCTGATCCTAGAATTAGTTTGTGGGGTGGTGAGGTGGGAAGTAAACCTTGAAAGGACTTGTGATGTGTATAGTTAGGATACAAATTACTAGAATTTGCAATTTGTTTTGACACGAATACTAACTCTAGTCCTTTAAATACGAACTCTCGCAAATAGGGGAGGGGGGGGGGGTCTAAGCCTAGCCCACTATCCCAACATCTATTCTCCGTCTTTACAGGAAGGCGAGAACTAGATGTAGCTCTGCATAGGCTACCCCCTGAAAAGTGGGTTTTTGGAAGGTGTCATGTTTCCAAGCTAAATTAAAGTAGCTGGATTTGTTAGGTCTAACCTCACTCTTCACGTTTCATGTACCCTGCACCAATATTTTTCCATAGTGCTCACCTCATATGCTGCTTCTTGCTAGAATGAAAGACCATATCTCATTAATACATGGATGGAAAGGGGGTGGGGGGAATGACATGCATTTGCCATTTACACACTTTCAAACTTTGCCCAGATTCAGATGCAATCTTGTCAAGGAACTAAATCACTTGTTTGGCAGTTACAACTGGCCTCAAGGTGGTGTCTAGAGACTTATATGTAAACTCCTGAAGGTAATGGGCTGAGAGGTCAATTATCTCCTCCATACTCCCGTCTTCAGCATCTGTTTTACCATTATATTCATCTTGAAAACCATTATCGACCACATCCTCACAGTTCGTAGCTTTAAAAGCAGTAGGGGTCCCATCATCCCTACTTTCTTACGTCCTCCTGATCATTTCCTGTAGCCAAAATGAGATGGTGTTCCTACATATCTTTTCCTTTATCATACCATACCCCCCCAAGTTTTGAACGGTTGATCACCAGCTTGCCATCCATTTCAGGTACAGTACTTCCTGAAGGGGCTACAAAGACGACCTTCTGGCTCAACAGATGTTGTCCACAGGGAGATGGAGAAAGACTCAAACTGTTCATCCCGGACAGCGGCGTTCAGATTCGTTGCCACAAATTACGGCACTAACTTGAATGCCATCTCCCTCCATGTGAGATCTGGTAAGAGATACCACGGATCACAAACATTTTAGGCCGATGTTAGGGAAAAAACTGCCTTGTGGATTAGGTCACTGCCTAAAATTGTTAAAAAGGGAAGCCTTCATGATAAGTTCCAGAACATTCCTGATGTCACATTCCAGAAAACGTACCTGACTTGGTGGACATGATTGTTAGAATCTCCTCAGGTGTAGGGAGATCTCCCTGGAGGCCCCGAGATCAAGTCCTTCAAGTCTGACCTTAGCATAACACTACCCAGGGACTTCTGGCACTGACAATTGTTTGTCTGTTCAAAGAAAGATCAGGAAGTCCACTATTACAAACACTGAGACTGGAACGATGTCCTTCCCTCGATAACATGCAAAGAAGACTGTGTCTATTTTGTTTGTTTCTGTGGATGATTTTCCAAGGTATTCCAGCAGTTCTTGAAAACCCTGCTTTACCAAGGAGGAACTAGATAGTCTCCACTCGTGAAAAGAAAGATGGCAGTGGGTTGTGATATCTTTGCAAGTGGGGCTAACACAGGTGTGGCCTCAGGGATAGTTCTCGAGGCTCTTACACAAGGAGGGACTCTACCACTCCATGTGGGGCCCTTTGGTACCACTAGGGTTACCTGGAAGTTTGGTGCAGTTAAAATCCTACTGAAGACCTCTAATCAATCAAAACTGAGGTAAGGCACACGCATCCATCTCGTCCCAGGGATGCTGAAACCCACTGCTGGGTCCAGGGAGTGAACAACAGGCTGGGTGATTGTGGTTTAGGCTGGTTGCAACCAGAGCTGTGGTCTGGGAACTCCACATCACAAGTGTCTTCACAAAACAAAAAGGAAGTCTACAAGTAGGAAAAAACAAAAAATGAAGGTGCAATTACAGATCATGAGCATAAGAGAAGCATCTACAATAAAAATAAGGTGAAGTGAGTATACTTAGGTAGAAGAGTGTCAAACTGAAAAAGCTAAGTAAGCTTATGCAAGGTACCTATCTATAACAGCTGTCTAGAGACAAACAGATAACACTCGGAGAGTGAACACAAAGAGATCAGATATGAAAAGAACCCCTTATTGCAGAAATGAGGATAATGGAATGAGATGGAAAATGTTCAACCTTCAAAGAGTATTTCAATTTGAGTATGAAATAGAAGTCCATTCAAATTTATATGACGATTAAATGGTGAAACTAGATTTTTCAAGGGTAACTAACTAAAAAAATCCTACAGAACAGTGTTACTACTAAAAACAAAATTCATTCAATGTGAATAAAGTGAAAATCAAAATTAAAATTTACAATAACATATACAGTACAATAATTAGCATTAAGAAACTTGACACTAAAAGAAAATAACTAATCAAAAGAAATTAATTTAAATGTGGCAATAATTTACAAAATTGCTCAACATGTTATTTTTATTAATAAAATAAATTTTTGAATATACTTACCCGATAATCATGTAGCTGTCAACTCCGTTGCCCGACAGAATTCTATGGAGGGATACGCCAGCTATCACAATACTAGAAGGGGGTGTACTTACCAGCGCCACCTGTGGCCAGGTACTCAAGTACTTCTTGTTGACACCTCCTCAATTATTCCTCGGTCCACTGGTTCTCTCTGGGGAGGAAGGGAGGGTCGATTAAATCATGATTATCGGGTAAGTATATTCAAAAATTTATTTTATCAATAAAAATAACATTTTTCAATATTAAACTTACCCGATAATCATGTAGCTGATTCACACCCAGGGAGGTGGGTGAAAACCAGTGTACAAGATTAAAGGATAGCTAAGTATCCCATATTTCATATAACAGTTATCTCAAATAACAATGAAATAATAAGTACCTGGTAAGGAAGTCGAATAGAACCGTTACTCTGCCTCTTATTTAAAGTTCGTCTTCCTTACTGAGCGCAGCGTTCCTCTTGGAGGCTGAATCAACCCAAAGGTGCCAAAGTACATGGGGTTGCAACCCCTACTAAAGGACCTCTACCAAACCTTTAACCCAGGCGCTTCTCAAGAATGAATAGACCACCCGCCAAATCCAAGGATGCGGAAGGCTTCTTAGCCTACCGTAACAACCATAAAAACAACAATAAAAGTATTCAAGAGAAAGGTTAAAAAAAGGTTATGGGATTAAGGGAATGTAGTGGCTGAGCCCTCACCTACTACTGCACTCGCTGCTACGAATGGTCCCAGGGTGTAGCAGTTCTCGTAAAGAGACTGGACATCTTTCAGATAAAATGATGCAAACACTGACTTGCTCCTCCAATAGGTTGCATCCATTATGCTCTGCAGAGAACGGTTTTTATTAAAGGCCATCGAAGTAGCTACGGCTCTTACTTCGTGGGTCCTTACCTTCAGCAATGCAAGGTCTTCCTCCTTTAAGTGAGAATGTGCTTCTCTGATCAGAAGCCTTATATAATACGAAAGCCCATTCTTGGACATGGGTCTCGAGGGTTTCTTGATGGCACACCATAAGGCTTCTGACTGTCCTCGAATAGGTTTAGACCTCTTAAGATAATATTTGAGAGCTCTGACAGGGCAAAGAACTCTCTCTAGTTCGTTACCTACCATGTTGGAGAGGCTAGGTATTTCGAACGATCTAGGCCAAGGACGTGAAGGAAGCTCGTTCTTTGCTAGGAATCCAAGCTGAAAAGAACATGTTGCAGATTCGGTTGTGAAACCAATGTTCTTCCTGAAGGCATGAACCTCACTGACTCTCTTAGCTGTTGCAAGGCAAACGAGAAAAAGAGTCTTGAGGGTAAGGTCCTTGAAGGAAGCTGACTGGAGAGGTTCGAACCTAGATGACATAAGGAACCTTAAGACTACGTCTAGATTCCAGCCTGGAGTGGAAAGACGACGTTCTTTAGACGTCTCAAAAGACTTAAGAATGTCTTGAAGGTCCTTGTTGGAAGACAGGTCCAAACCTCTGTGGCGGAGAACTGAAGCCAACATACTCCTATATCCTTTAATCGTAGGTGCTGAAAGGGATCTCTCATTCCTAAGATGTATAAGGAAGTCAGCTATTTGGGTCACAGAGGTATTGGTAGAGGATATTGAATTGGCTCTACACCAGCTTCGGAAGACCTCCCACTTAGACTGGTAGACTCTACGAGTGGAAACCCTTCTTGCTCTGGCAATCGCACTGGCTGCCTCCTTCGAAAAGCCTCTAGCTCTAGCGAATCTTTCGACAGTCTGAAGGCAGTCAGCCGAAGAGCGTGGAGGTTTGGGTGCAACCTGTCTACGTGAGGTTGACGTAGAAAGTCCACTCTTAGAGGTAGAGTCCTGGGGAAGTCGACTAGCCATTGAAGTACCTCTGTGAACCATTCTCTCTCAGGCCAAAGGGGAGCAACCAGCGTCAGCCGTGTCCCTTCGTGCGAGACGAATTTCTGCAGAACTTTGTTTATTATCTTGAACGGAGGGAATGCGTACAGGTCGAGATGGGACCAGTTCAGTAGAAAAGCATCCACATGAACTGCTGCAGGGTCTGGAACAGGGGAACAATACAGCGGAAGTCTCTTGGTTATGGAGGTGGCAAACAGCTCTATGGTAGGTTGACCCCACAAGGTCCAAAGTCTGTTGCACACACTCTTGTGGAGGGTCCATTCCGTGGGAATGACCTGATTCCTTCTGCTTAGGCGATCTGCTGAGACGTTCATATCGCCCTGAATGAACCTCGTGACCAGAGTGAGGTTTAGACCTCTTGACCAAATGAGGAGGTCCCTTGCGATCTCGTATAGGCTCCTCGAATGGGTCCCTCCTTGCTTGGAGATGTAAGCCAAGGCTGTGGTATTGTCTGAGTTCACCTCCACCACTTTGCCTAGCAGGAGGGACTTGAAGTTCAACAGGGCTAGATGAACTGCTAGCAGCTCCTTGCAGTTGATGTGGAGTAGTCCTTGTTCCTCGTTCCACGTTCCCGAGCATTCCCGTCCGTCCAAGGTTGCACCCCAGCCCGAGTCCGATGCATCTGAGAAGAGATGAAGATTGGGGGTCTGAATGGCCAATGATAGACCCTCCTTGAGAAGGAGGTTGTGCTTCCACCACAGGAGAGTGGTCTTCATCTCTTGGTTGATAGGGATAGAGACTGCTTCGAGAGTCGAACCCTTGTCCCAATGAGCTGCAAGATGGAATTGAAGAGGGCGGAGGTGGAGTCTCCCTAGCTCGACAAACGGGGCCAGTGATGAGAGGGTCCCTGTGAGACTCATCCACTGTCTCACTGAGCAACTGCTCCTCTTCAGCATGCTCATGATGCACTCTAGGGCTTGGCTTATCCTGGGGGCCGATGGAAAAGCCCGAAAATCCTGACTCCGAATCTCCATTCCCAGGTACACAATGGATTGGGAGGGAATGAGTTGAGACTTCTCTATATTGACTAATAGACCTAGGTCTCTGATTAAGTCTAAAGTCCAATTGAGATTCTCCAGACAACGACGACTCGTGGAGGCTCTCAACAGCCAGTCGTCTAGGTAGAGGGAGGCTCTGATGTTCGACAAGTGTAGGAATTTTGCTACATTCCTCATCAGATGAGTAAAGACCATAGGAGCTGTGCTTAGGCCAAAACACAGGGCTTGGAATTGATAGACAACCTTTCCGAAAACGAATCTCAGGAAAGGTTGGGAGTCTGGATGAATAGGAACGTGAAAGTATGCATCTTTCAAGTCCAACGAGACCATCCAGTCCTCCTGTCTGACCGCTGCTAAGACCGACTTGGTCGTCTCCATCGTGAACGTCTGCTTGGTGACATACTCGTTGAGAGCGCTGACGTCCAGCACCGGTCTCCAACCTCCTGTCTTCTTGGCCACAAGAAAGAGACGGTTGTAGAAGCCCGGGGATTGATGGTCCCGGACTATAACCACTGCCTTCTTCTGCACAAGAAGCGACACCTCCTGGTGCAATGCTAGCCTCTTGTCCTCTTCTTTGTAGTTGGGAGAGAGGTTGATGGGAGATGTGGTCAGAGGTGGTTTGAGGCAGAATGGAATCCTGTAACCGTTCCTCAGCCAACTGACAGACTGGGCGTCTGCACCTCTCTTTTCCCAGGCTCGCCAGAAGATCTTGAGTCTGGCTCCTACTGTTGTCTGGAGATGCGGAGAGTCAGTTTTTTCCTTTAGATGTCCTGGATCCTTTCCTAGACTTGCTCCTATGAGAGTCTGGACGGGAGCTTCCTCGGCTGGGGGCTCTACCACGAAAGGGCGGTATGAACCTCGTAGCAGGGGTATCAGCCACTGGGGAGCGATAAGTCTTGGGGACTGAGGTAGCAACCTTAGACTTACGAGCCGATGAGGCTACAAGATCGTGCGTATCCTTTTGTATCAGGGCAGCAGACAAGTCCTTAACTAGCTCTTCGGGAAAGAGGAACTTCGAGAGCGGAGCAAAAAGGAGTTGTGACCGTTGGCAAGGTGTAATGCTGGCGGAAAGGAAGGTACACAGTTGTTCCCTTTTCTTCAACACCCCTGATACAAACATCGGCGCTAGCTCACCCGATCCATCTCTAATGGCCTTATCCATGCAGGACATTAATAGCATGGCCGAATCTTTGTCCGCAGGAGAGGTTTTCTTGCTGAGGGCCCCCAGGCACCAGTCGAGAAAGTTGAACATTTCAAATGCTCTAAACATCCCTTTCAATAAGTGATCCAGGTCTGAGAAGGTCCAACAAACCTTCGAGCGTCTCATAGCAGTTCTCCGAGGCGAGTCTACCAGACTTGAGAAGTCAGCCTGGGCAGAGGCAGGTACTCCCAAGCCTGGTGCTTCCCCTGTGGCATACCAAACGCTCGCTTTCGAAGTGAGCTTCGTTGGAGGGAACATGAAGGAAGTCTTGCCAAGGTGTTGTT
The DNA here is from genome assembly GCF_036898095.1 of Palaemon carinicauda. NCBI lineage: Eukaryota > Metazoa > Arthropoda > Malacostraca > Decapoda > Palaemonidae > Palaemon > Palaemon carinicauda. The sequence continues at coordinate 5,400,294 of NC_090730.1, read as the reverse complement.
TAGACTGCAGCCACTCCCCTAAGATCCTTAAAGCCCTCTTAGAGGATCTAGCTAGGACAAGCTTAGTATAGGTGGACTTAGCTTGTTGTACGCCCAGCGAAAGCCCAGCGAAAACTCAGATGGCGGAGAGCGGGGAATAGCAGAGACAAAGTGGTCTGGGTAAATCTCCCTGAGTAGAGCCAAGACCTTACGAAAATCAATAGACTGTGGAGAAAGCTTGGATTCGTCCACGTCTGATGAGGGATCCAGGTGTGCCTCCTCATCATCCGACACCTCATCACCAGAGTGTAGCGAAGAGATGGGACAAGAATGCTGAACCGCAGAGTCAGAACGGGTAGGAACAATCACAGTGGTTTCCTCTTCAAGTAACTGTTGAGGGAAAACCTGAGGCTCAGACTGCAAAGGCTGAACAACAGAAGAAGCAGAAGGAAGGCGCATGGGTGGAGGAGGTTGACTCCTAGCATGAGAGGTTGAACCCAAGGATTGCGCTTGCTGAGCGGTGGACGGAGGCGGAGTAGCAAGTTCCTGTTCCTGTGATATGAGCGGAGCATGATGAGGTTGAGGCTGCGCAGAACAAGGTAAAGTTCTCGCAAGCTGAGGCTCCTGAGGCGCAAGTCCAGGGTGTAGAGGAGCTTGCCTTGAGGAGGGTTGAGCTCGCTGCAGCGAGAGCTGAGGAGACTGACTCATGGACGGGAGAGGTTGTTGTACCTCAACCGAGAGTTGCACCACTGGTGGAGCAGCAAGGGGAGGCGGAGGAAGAGTGGAATAATCCTCCTGATCCCAAAGTAAAGGTTGCCTTAAAGAAGGCTGAGGCTGAACACCACTAGGAACAGCGAACTCAGAATGTGGCTCAACATCGTACGCCTGGCAGATGGTGCTGCGACCAGGCGGAGCGAGCGCAGGCGGGGCGAGCGCAGGCGGAGCGAGAGCAGGCGGAGGGAGTGTAGGCGGAGGCGGAGGTGCAACACTCTCAGCCCGACACTCACGCATCAAGTCCGAAAGCTGTGCTTGCATGGACTTAAGCAGAGTCCACTTGGGATCGGCAGAAACGACAGTAGACTGAGGTAAAGCCTTAACAGTCGAGCTCTGTTGTGGCAGAACCTTACTCCTCTTGGGCGGAGTACAGTCGACAGATGACTGAGGCGAGTCAGAGCTGAGCCAATGACTGCAACCTGGCTGAGCACTCGCGGACTGGACTCTACGTTTAAGCGGTCTCGAGACCTGAGACCAACGTTTCTTCCCTGACAGTTGATCAGCGGACGAGATAAAGACGGGCTCAATCGTCTGCAGGTGGGAGTGACGGTCTTTGGAAGACACGCCCGCAACCACCGAGGATAATTCTGTGCGCCTAACAAGGCCTGCCGAACCCTTATGCCCTTCGACATTGCTTCTCCCCTGGGCTTGGGAGCTTGCAAGAGGTCCCGGACTGGGAGGACGACTGGCTCGCACAGAAAAATCCTCACGCACCACACTGGCACTAACACTAGCACTTGGCACTGCACTGACACTAGCACTCGTCACAGCACTGGCACTAACTCCACCCACTGCACTCTTGACCTTCAGTTCTTTAACTTCGGCCATCAGAGACTTATGGTCACTTACCACTGACTCTACTTTATCGCCTAAAGCCTGAATAGCACGCAAAACAACAGACATATCAGGCGGAGGGCAAACAGTAGGTTCGGGGGTAGCCACTACAGGGGTAGGAAAAGGTAGGGGATCATGAGGTGAGGAAAACAGTGAAGAGTGAGAAGAACTCCTCCTAACTCTAACTCTCTCTAACTTAGTTGAATATTTCAAAAGACGGACAAATTCCAATTCCGAAAGTCCGGCGCATTCCTCACATCGATTTTCTAACTGACAGGGCCTGTCCCTACAGTCAGAACAAGCGGTGTGAGGATCTACCGAGGCCTTCGGAATACGCCTATTGCAAGACCTACATCGTCTATGGGAGGGGGCTTGCGAAATGTCAGACATCTTGAATCCAAAGAGTTAGCCAAAGGGGGTTCCAAAAACAAGCAAAAATCGTTAACCGTTAATCAGTGACTATATAAAAGCTATCTAGCTAATATAAGAAGGTTTCCAGTAAAGCGACAGCCGTTAATCTGAGAGAATACTTCACCAATTAGCCGTGAATAAACTCGAAGACCATAAGCGTATCCCAGAACGTCTTGCCGGAAGCACGACAGAGGAATAATTGAGGAGGTGTCAACAAGAAGTACTTGAGTACCTGGCCACAGGTGGCGCTGGTAAGTACACCCCCTTCTAGTATTGTGATAGCTGGCGTATCCCTCCATAGAATTCTGTCGGGCAACGGAGTTGACAGCTACATGATTATCGGGTAAGTTTAATATTGAAAAATAGTATTTTCTCTACATGTTTCCAAAGGTTGCCTGATTATTTAATAAAAACAACCTTGACGGATGGCTATAAGAACTTGGAACACAATGACAAGTGTTGAGACCAAGAAAACAATTCAGTGTAACTCGGGAGAAAGTCCTGTAATTGCAGTTGAGAGAGATTGGTTAGCAAGATGAAAGAATGAATAGGAAAAGGTAAACTAGAAGACGCAGTTCCGGTAGGCCCTGCTGCTTCCTCCGGTGCCTTAGATGACCGCGGAGGTAGCAGCAGTAGGGGATTCAGCATTTTGAAGCTTCATCTGTGGTGGATAATGGGGGAGGGTGGGCTGTGGCACCCTAGCAGTACCAGCTGAACTCGGTTGAGTCCCTTGTCAGGCTGGGAGGAACGTAGAGAGTAGAGGTCCCCTTTTTGTTTTGTTTCGTTTGTTGATGTCGGCTAGCCCCCAAATTGGGGGAAGTGCCTTGGTATATGTATGTATGTAGAAGACTAAAAAGTAGGTCAAGCCACAGGCTGAAGTGGCGCTTGTAAAGAACCTTAATAATACATACAGTGCAACCATCTTTATGGATAATGCCTACTACTGTACTGTATTCCAATTAACGATGCAGACTCGTTTCAATTGAGAGTATGCAAAGGTTTTAACCATCAATTCCCAGATTAATTTGATACTTCCCTAGAAGTGTAGACATACAAGGAAAGAAAATGGGAAATATTTAAATTTTAAGTTGGACGTCAGCATATGACTAGTTTTGAGAGAACCAATAGGAACATCAGGAAGATATAAAAATAAATTTTATAAAAATTCTGTTTTTTATACCTACTATTTAAACCCTAATAATACATTTTACCACGAGAAAATGCTTCAGCTCATTCTATCATTTACAAAATTAAGCTTTTTCACCCAACTAACATTTAGAAAAAATTTCTTACCTGGAACATAACAAAATTATTTGATCTACCAAGTACTAATAAATGTTAATTCAGACAAAGCCATCCTGCAGAAACTGTAAACAATGGCATAACACTAGAGATTAATTCAGCTTTGATAAAAATTTCCATAAAATTTTAAATTGAGCAACATTCTACCAGTAACTTAACTTTTGAAGATAAAATTTCTTATAAAGTGCAAATAGAAGATAAGTCATGCAACACAAGACGTCTTAAGATCCAATCACATATATTACTTAGGAACTAAAGTAGATACTTACCATAACATTTTACATCGAAATCCTACTAGAAATTATTTTTGTTACATCACTAGACTTCCAGTGCAAGGTTCCAAAAATTATGTCAGTAACTCACAAACTGATCCCTATTAACTTGAAAAATCTTCAGAAGGCTCAAATCTCCTGGTTAATTGGGGAAAAGGCATATGGACAAAAAATCATAAAAATGCCAAATATAGTAATTACTTATAAGTTTAGGCCATTCGGTTAACAGTGAGGCTGAAAACCATAGCGCCATTTCATCCAGGTTATGACATTTTTTTTACTGCCCCTCCAATTCTGTACGCTTCCAAAATAAAATTCAAAATTCTCTGTACCCAGGGTTACAAATATTTTCTACTGCAGCTGAGACCTAACCATTAATAACATTTGAAAGACCTTACCTCCAAGCATGCATTGAAATCCTATCACCTCTTGCAATAACATCTTTTACAACTCATAAATGGTAGAAGTCACCCTCAGAGCTTTCCCAGAACCACAAAGGCTACTTGATTGTACGACTTCCTTTCTAGTCACCATGAGCTTAATTGTGCTAAATGTTATCAGTCATTTCCTCTCTATTCCAATCTCCCACCTTTTCAACACCTCCACAACATATTCCCAATACCTGTGAAGATTACATCCTTTGCAAATACCAGCTCCAAGGGACCTCCTTTTCTGCATTCAACAGTAGATTCTTCCATTTCTGTAATAAATAAAAGCTAAAGGGATCATTGCTGATCCTTGATAAACACCAAGATTTATCTCAAATTCTTTTGATACATTTTACACCAGATTCTGATCTACTGGTTAAATTTGCCTCTTTTGATACCTTCTTCCTTTGTACGCCCATCCAACTGTGACTTGATACTGGGTCAAACGCCATTTCAAGAGCTAAACATTTGTAGTAAAATCACCTTTAGAAGGTATTATTCCTGAAGTTTCCTCATTACACACTGTTTTATCTCTGCCACGAAACAAAACTGACAAACGCCAACTTTGCTTTCCATAGCCTTTCCTTATTTCACACCTATACAGACAGGGAAAACCAAACACAAATTAGATGACATGGTAAGATTTATTCATATCCAAATCATATAATGTTACCATACTTTGTACAACAAGACATAGGCATATGTACACAAAAATAATGCTGTATAATTATACAACATACTGTTGATATTTGAAACACAGATAGATCTTAAATTTACATGAGCCTTTACAACTGTGTGCTGTGGGGTTGCTGTGAGTCCCTGCTCAGATCATGTTGAGCCAGGTACAGTGTCTTGGTATAGATTACGCTTCTAAGTAGCTACTCTTTTACCACCAATGGTACGGGAGCTCCGCGGCGCTACTACCAACTATGATAAGTAAATAAAAAGGAGAAAAAAGTAAAAAAATGAACAACATATCTGTGCAAGGCTCAGTTCACTCCCACATTGAACACTTCTTGTATACCGTATGCTTAGTCTACCATACTTGTGTATCATAAACATCAAATCTACAACACGCTATCATTGGTAATGAAAAATAAAATAATAAAGATGATAATCATATGTGTGTACATACAGTGTATATACATATACATTATATATATATATATATATATATATATATATATATATATATATATATATATATATATATATATATATATATATATATATATATATATATATATATATGTATATGTAGTTTTATGTAAATATATACATGTCAAGAAGTGTTGACATGTTTAACTGTTGTATGTATACATGTATACAAGAGCAAACACACAATTCGAAGTCAGCAGAGCATTAATACTGCCACTCCCTAAGGGAACCTGAACCACAGCCGGTCTGTTCCTACGGAAGTCCGATGGTCAGAAGCACAGATAATATGGTTATATTGCCCAAATTTAGCGGATATTTTAATGCTGTTTTCACAATGAATTGAGGTCTGCTACCGAGTGTGCGTGTGCACTATATAACTGCGTGTGCATGTAATAGAGTACTTGTGTAAATATATATTATATATACAGTATATACATACATACAGTAAATAAATATAAAAGTGTATGTGTAAATAATATTCATATGCATGTACAGTATGTGTATATATGAGAGCACAAACTAGTGTATGTGTATGTATATAGTTATATAATTTTGTGTAGAGATATATGATATATATTATATAATATATATATATATATATATATATATATATATATATATATATATATATATATATATATATATATATATATATTAAAAGAATATGTATCTATACATATAATCAGCAGTGTATATTGACATATATCCACATTATTATACATATAACTATATCCTCATATATATATATATATATATATATATATATATATATATATATATATATATCCAAACAAAATTACATTTATATACACACTTACACAAAATGCTATATATATACACATATAGACAAACTCGTACATTTCCTTCATATTTTTCACAACATCTATTGGACATTTTATGTAAAAGATATCACTAAATATTTCCTAGATGGAAATAATAAAAAGTAATAATAATGACGATAAAGATGATCATCATAATATCCCATATAAACAAAAGCAAGAACACAGGAAAAAATAAAATATATATCTTCCTTCCCAACAATCTATGTACACACAACATAAAAACAAGTGCTGGTGTGAATGAGAGAACAAAGTTACATCCTCAAAAAGCCATAAACCACGATAACTATCAATAGAAGAGATTCTTGTAACTTATAAAGAGGCCTAACGTGGGCTTGAAACCGAAAAATATATCCATTGCAGTCTTTATAATACATTTTTTACACCTTTACATGATTAGACTAAGTGCCACTGCTCTCCATCTGCAGAACACCACCCTATAGAGAGACCATACTGATCATAATTCTAATGGAAAATAATAGCACATCTGCCTACGAATACTCTCAACTACTTTGCACATGAAATGTGGTTAACAAGAACTGCTGGCGTTATGGAGTCCCTGTCAGCATCGATGCTGTGGCTACGGAGATGACCGTGGCAGAATGTTGCCATTAAATTATGAATGGGAGACCATCACACAAAAAGCCAAATCTGTTTATGTGGGTTCTCTGGATATGCAACACATGAACTGCAAATAGAACTGTAAGCTCTAAGAATGATATTTCAAAATATTCGAAGCACGATCGAGTTCTAGCACGTCATACTGAGAGTGAAAGGGGAACCTCTGACTTTCCTAATTTGACATTCACAAGATTAACGTAATGATCCAAAAAAATGTTATCCCAGACTAATAAAAATTTGCCCTGAGTGAGAAATATGCTGGAAAGCTTTCTTTCACCTTTGACAATAAAGCTATCTGTACCCAACAGTCAAGATAAAAGTAGTAAGACCTTCTTGTACATAAGAGCTTTATATATACACAGAAAAAGTAGTTATAATAGTACTATTATCATAATAATAACAACAAGAATAATGATGATAACTATATAATTATACAATCATAACACCTGAAATCTACTTTCCTTTTTTCATTACTCTTCAAAGGAGTGTACGAAATGATTGTCTCACTCACACAAGCACAACACACACACACTCACAAGTTCCTCTGGCAGTTCTGGGCTGCTTTTATATTGCAAGATTAAACAGCAGCCCATTTCTTTTCCAAAGAGAAGAAACCTAATATTATTTTGTACTTTTTAAAAAACAAAAAGATGGGAGAGGATAAGCAAAATAAAAACTATAAAATATAAAGAAAGGAATGGAAGGGCATGGATGGTTCATATTAACAAAATAATTCTAAACATGTAAAGCTTTCCAACAATCAACATTTCATCAATATTCATATGGGGTCTGGCCACAAAAAAAGTGCTTTGTGACATGGTGCAAAATGCAGCACATTATGAAAAGCTGCCACTCTACACATTATGCAGTAAACAAGAGCAAAAAACACTTCATCTGGCCTAACCTACAGACCAAATATTCGCACAAGGACTTGAAATTTTGCACGGACAGCAAGGCCAATGATGCTACAGTCTTGGGAGGAGATCATTATCATTAAGTCATCACCTTTCCTCGAGACTCCACCCATCCTGCTAACAACAAATTTGGACCCCAATGGACAAAACACCTGCCATCACGACCCCCGGGTACCTGAGGCAGAGCAATCTAATTTCCCAGGATACCCTCCACTGCCATACCCCAAAGTCGGAGCTACTCCCCGTGGCGTGCCATGAATAGGAGAGTTTTGTTGATGCCTTACAGCAACAGGAGCGATCAGACCCTGTCGCAAACTGGAGCCACTGCCCTCTGTATTAAGGGATGGGTGAGGAGGAGGGGGTGGGGGAGGTGGTGGTGGTGGCGGAGGAGGAGCACTCAATCTAACTGGCGAATAGAGAGGCATATTTTGAGCGAGAGCTCCACTGGGTGAATTCGAATACATATTTCTTGGATAAGGTCCAAGAGAGTACGAAGAATTCGGAGAAGGGGGCAGCGGTACTGGTGTTGATAGATTAATCTTATTCATCTGTCCAGAATTAGAAACAGAAGGTATATGTTGTCGTGAAGTTGCATCACCAACCAGGGACTGCACTCCTGATATAGATTTTGTTGAAACAGACAAAGAACCTGATGGAATTCCTCTAGATGGAGCAATAGCACAAGGAACAGACATTACTTGCCCAGGGACATCCGCTGTTGAAGATGTCAATGAGGAAGAGGATGAAGAAGATGATGACGGTAATGGATGGGATGGGGGACCAGGTCCAGCAGACAATGCTACAGAGATCGGCAATCCACCAATGCCAGGAGCCACAGAACTCGACACTGCTGAATTTGGTGGTGGTACAGGTAATGGAGGAGCAATACTTACACCGGTAAAGGATGACCCAACAATATTTGGTAAATGTGATCCTGGATGTGATGTCTTTTGTATCCCAGATGGCAACCTGTGGCAACTACTTTGAGGTTGAACAGTTTGCAATCCAGGACTGCTACTTAAGGCAACACTGGAACCAGAGGATATTGCACCTATTTTTGAAGAGCAGGCTGCTTTCTGAACAGTGACTTCACGCCCATGGAATATAGAGTTCTTTGGAGGAGCTGTAGGAGGTGGTGGTGGAGGAGGGAGGTTCTTGTCTTTTCCCCGTTTGTGAATTCTTTCTCTATCCTCATCTGCTAAAATATAAAAAAACCAGTCTTTAGTTAAAAAAATGGCAGGATTGAATACCCATAGAGAATATTCTCGATTATGCGGCAGAGTACTTGCATCATGATGTATTGCAATGAGTGAGATTAATATCATTAAGAGTTCCATCACTAAATAACATAACAGATCAAATCATAAACCCAACACATGTATGAAACAGAATTCTTACCCGATTTCTCTTCGTCATCCGAGACACACAATCCAAATTCTCTTCGGAGTCTTTCAGTTAAGTTTTCCCGCTGACGCTCGAGCAAAGTGGGGGCTGCATTCCATGTGACATCGGCGGAGGGAGAGAGCGCAGCAGCAGACGGAGAACCTCCAAGAACATCACTTGACATAGAAACATTTACCAAGGAGCTTTTGCTGTTCTTAACAGTCTTATTCTTACAACTAACATTTAATTTGCTTGAAGATTTACATAAATTTTTAGGATTACTCGTTCTGATATTGCTGTTTCTAGTAGAGCAAATATTGTTTAATTTCGAGCACAAAGTTTCATTTTTCAAATGATTGCTCTCATTTATTTTACCACTTCCAGGTTTTTTATCACTTGTACTGCTGTCACTCAGGGCATGAACTTCACTTTTACTACATAAATTAACACTAACATTTTTCACATTTAGAAATGTGCTGGTTACCTTTGAGGCATTTTCTTCATAATCAACATTTTCCCTCACCTCTGAAAAGAAGACAGAATCCAAGAATCAAAATCAGGTACTGTACACTGAAAAAATACTAAATATATAAATTCTAAAACTAATTTTTATTTTCCCAAACTAAACAAAGTCGAGTCCTACAACAGGAGTACGATTTCAGCTTGGCTGGACCTCTGCTATTAAAATTCTAATGAGGCGTGTCGGTAGTTACCGATAGGTAGCGGGCCTTCCCATTTGCCAGCACACGGACACCATTCTGATCTTTACCTAGGGCTTGTGGGATACAAAACCTTGTCCTTTAATATGAGACTCATCACTAAGTGGCAGGAACTCCTTTTAACCACACTGGCTGGTTTAAGATTCCAGGATGTCAAGGCATTCAAACCTCAAGAGATAAGGGGTATCAACTCTTGCCCACTTCCAACTTTGAAAGGATCTCCAAACTTAGCTAAGTTTTCGTATATGGACAAATGGTCGTGGAAGAACCTATATTATAAGGATATACTGTCAATGTAGACCCATATAAAGTAATGGGTTCTACATAAAAACCATCCTCCCCCTTGTACTATAACTAGGATGGGGGGGAGATACTTGTATATCATTATAGATAGAACACTGCTCAGTGTTGGAGCTTACCTGCATCAAACATACATACATACATATACCAAGGCACTTCCCCCAATTTTGGGGGTTAGCCGACATCAAACAAATTAAACAAAAAAGGGGACGTCTCCTCTCTATGTTCCTCTCTATGTGGCAGCAATTGTGACGCAGTTCCGGTAGGCCTTGCTGCTTCCTCCGGTGCCTTGGATGACCACGGAGGTAGCAACAGTAGGGGATTCAGCAAACATACGATCCAGAAAATAACGAGATGTCTGCTGCACCCCAGGAAAAGGGAAGGAAGATGGCTCACTTAAGGAACTAGGTACTCTACTCAACCTGCTGAGCAGCTACCACTGGTCCTAGTGAAATAACGTCCACCAAAGACCTGTGGGTATACTCCTGCAAATAGTGTTCAGTTAGTTCCTCTTGACTTCGTCAGCCTGTATCAGAGCTGATTCATCAGGTTTTTCTGCTGCTTGGGGATACTCCTCCTAGATGGTTTCATAAAGTTAAAAGGCAAAGGTGTTTCTTGAAATCTTTTTAATCCTGCCACCGCTAATGAAGAGATTTTGAATCTGCAGCCCAAAGAATTGAGTTATTTTCAAGAAGCATCTAAGTGCCCTGAAGGGACAAAGAAGCAAATTATCTGGACTGTTGGTCATGTTCCAAAGGGGAGAGATGGCAATATCTCATACCTGTTGTCCTCAACAGCAGGATTCTTGGTTTTGCCATGAACAATGGAACATAGGTGAAAGAGATCTTACAAAATCCCTTAGAATGAGATACATGGGAAAATATCGTATAGCTTGTCTACTCTTCGCTGAGGTTAACAAGGAAAAAAAGTCACTATCCAATGCATGTTGTAGTGGTTAGTAGGGGGGCCATTTTTAGGGACCTAAGAACTGAGTACATTCCATGCAGGTGATCTGAGTTCTCTTCAGGCAAGACTGCATCTCCTAATGAGAATCAACAATTCTTACTGGGGAAAAGTCTAAGCCCTTCAGTTGGAAGACCTAGTGTAAGGTTGACCTGTAGCCTTTCATTGCTGCGACTGAGAAGAGCTTCTCCCAGCAAAGGTAGATGAGAAAATCTGCAATCAACAGAAGAGAAGCTCTGACCGGTGAGTTACCCTTTCTACATCACCAAAGGCATAAAAATGTCCCTTTGTTTGATAGACCATTGCAGAGGACTTCTGGAGATATCTAGACATCATCTCAGTACCTTGAAAAGAACCTTTCTCAGGAAGGAGACGTTGGATAGTCTCCATCTAAGAAGTAACAGGGATGCAAGTGCCTTGGAACCTCTGCATGTGGGGTTGGCAAAGCAGATTAGGTCCTAGGGGCAATGCCTTTGAAACCTCTGTCATGAGAATCAGCCTTTTATGGGTACCATTCTGTTCATGGCAATTTGTGAGCAACCAGGATCAGTCCAAGATCTGGGGTAACCAGAGGAGAAGAGCGAAGAATAACTGTTCGTCTCCCTCATAACTTGCCCGAGATTAATGTCACAGTCAATGTCATCCTTCTTCGTCACTGGCCCGGAAGAGGGAGATATAGATGGATCAGAAGTTAAGTTACCTGAAGAAGAAAGAAGAGAGCCAACAGACTTTCTCAATTTCAAGGATGACCTCGACAGCAAATAATCCCACTTCAGCTTCTTCCTTTTCCTCCCGTACTCACACCACTGCTTGACGGCCAACTTCTACACTCATTGCAAGGAAAACTGAGAACAGTTGTGCCCTTGCAAGAAACGAACAAAGAACGGGGTTCCATGTGAATCCTATTCACGAAGGTGACGCACTTACATCCAGGAACTCAAACGCAGGACAGCAAGTTCATGCGTGGTCCCTCTATCACTAAAATTCACACATACTTCAACGCTGATCACAAAAATGCACACACTTCAACTTTATTAAGAGAAAGGAAAAACAATCTAATCAATGAATGAACACTGAGTGTGTGTGTGTACCTTGGCAGCTGAATCAAAGTGGCATCTCAGTGTGCTGGCGAGTGAGCAGGGCTTCTCCTCATTAAAACTCTAACAGCAGAGTTCCAGCCAAGCTGACATCATACTCCTTAAAGGACGAGCGTTTCCGTTCATGTAGAATCAAATCAAAATAAAATCAAGCATTTCCTCTATAGAATTGGAAAAAAGTGTATGGAGTACTATGCGACAGGAAAATAGGGGTTAAGTTGAAAGGTAAAGTACACGAAACAGTTGTGAGACCGGCAATGATGTATGAAGCGGAGACGTGGGCAATAAAGAAGACAGAAGAGAAGAAGATGGATGTGGCAGAGATGAGAATGAGGTAATTAGGGGTACCACAGGAGTTAGAAAACTATCAGATAAGATCAAGAAAGTAGACTGAGGTGGTATGGTCATGTCATGAGAAGAGATGAACAGTATATTGGGAGGAGAATGATGGAAAGGGAGGTACAGGGAATGAGAAGAAGAGGGAGACCAAAGCGAAGGTGGGTATCAAGGATGACCTTTGATCAAAGGGATTAACCGGTGATGAGGTGTGGGACAGAGGTAGATGGAGAAAGCTGACCAGAAACATCGACCCCACATAGAAGTGGGAAAAGATGTAGACAAAGAAGAAGAAGAAGAAGAAGAAGAAGAAGAAGAAGAAAAGAAAATAAAATTCAGTTTCAACAAATACCTCCTGAAAAATGAGAAGACTACACATCACTACTCAAGCCTTCAATGATATAAAATCCTTGCAAAATGTATGAAGGGAAGCACAATAGTAAAACTAGAAGCGAGTCCACACTGATAACAGGGTTTTATTGCAGAGGAGACATGAATTCCTAGACATTTGTGTTTAACGTTTAATGTACTTTAAAAGTATATGAACTGTTGAACAAAAATATTGCCTAGGAATTATCAATATCAAAATTTAGATCAATCAGGAAAATCATAAGCTAATCAATCTATGGATCATAGCCACATCATAATGAAATATAAAAAAATATTCTCCACAAGAAAAAAGCACAACACCTACTAACAGCCGGTTTACTTTACCTTTAGGCTTTTCTCTCAAAGCAGACTTGTCTAGGACATCTGGGATCAGCAGGAGGGACAACGGCTGGATCGGGGAGAGCGGGAGATCAGGGGGAGACGAGGATGGAGGTGAGGGAGGAGATTCAGCGTCCAGAAGGTAGCCTCCTTTGGAGAGTGATGATAATGACGAGGGAGAGACCCCTGGTACTCCCTCTTGAGAGGATGAAACGGCCGAATGTATATTCAACACAGCTGTTGACCCAACAGAAATATTAGAGGCTTCTACATCAAGGCTACCTCTGGCTAAGAAGGACAATAATGCAGAGGATGGCATGGAGCTCGATGATGAAACGGCTGTCCCTTTTCCGTCAACTTCGCTGCTGACACTTTTTCTTTTGCGGTACTCCAAAATAGACAGCTGGGAAAGAAGGACATGGATTGAGTTTCAAAATGGCAAACAAAACTTTGATTCTTTAATTCTTAACCAACAGTGACAAACACAGTAATGACTACTATAATTATTTTGAAACAAATTATCATAAGAGGACTTTTGAAACATCTTCAAGACAACCTGCTGCAGTATTACTTTTCTATGAAACTTCAGTCAAAGAAAATATGAACTTCTAGCGATGGAGTCCATCAACTTCATTTTGTTTTATTAAATAACTGATTGTTATATGGATTATTCTACATCTAAGTTTTAACCATTCTTCTTAAATAGCTCACAAAACACAACAACAGGCACCTTGCGCCTTAATAGACTACTCTGTTCAACCCCAAAAGTCAGAAAGTCAAATCCACTCTATAAATACTTTCCCACTTCAAAAACCTTGGTCACAACAGTTTTCCGAAGAATATAAACCCCCCCAAAAATAAATATCTGCACAATGATTTAGTGTATTTTACAGGTATTTATAAACAAATAAATCTTCAAACTGTTCTTCCTTTCTTACTATCATATTCTTTCAAAAATTAATTAGGACCAAAATGATCAACATCCATTTCCAATGGTCTCACTCATTCACTAAGGCCATACTAAATTAATTCTAATTTCTAAAAACGATCACTGTGATGTTTGTTAAGGTAACTCTTCTCTAAGCTGTACAGTACAGGAAAAAACAAAACTAAATCATTTGGATTCAGATAGTAAAGCATCAACTTAATATTTGAAGAGCAATTACTAATTATTTTTCAAGTTTATAATAATGGATGGCCATGAAATGGCAATAATTTCTATAAAATTTCTTTCAGCACAGTTCAGTAAATAAACAGTAACTTGTATATAAACTCCATTCTTAAATCAAGCAATGACTCATCTGAAAATGGTATCGACACTAGTATGCTCTGTGACGAGGCTAATAATTGTTCACTCCCCATTCAAACATCTCTGCTATATAATAATCCACAAACATAATATAAAGGGAAACAAAAAGTTTTTCATATATTGTAAAATGAGAAAGCTATACTGTACTGGATAAATTCATCTAAATCAGATTTTCATATTACCTGACAAAAACTCAAGATTATGCATTAATATCTACTTAGCAAACAAAATTTTCATATAACTAAATCAAGTAATTTACCTTTCTTTTCACCGGTGCAGGCTTAGCTTGAGAGGAAGTTACTTCTGCTGATGTAAACGATGAAGTCACAGGTATGTCAGTGTCTTCTAAAAAATCTCTATCTGCTGAGGACACTTCGTGTATCTTTTCACCATCATCTACTCCTTCCATTGATGGTGCTGGTGACTGTGGGGGTTCAGAGAGCGGAGTGCATGGACCTCTACACTTTATAACTCCATCCTTTACACTGTTTACCTCCACATCATACTTTGAATACAGTGGAGACATTCTTCTTTCCAACTCTGCTGCAGGTGATCTTGGACTTGGAGGTGTGTCAGAGGACTCTTCAGGACTTGAAGGAGCTGGTCCTTCAGGTGTGCGAGGTCCTTTGACCTCTGGCGTACGAGGTCCTTTGTTCTCGGGTGTACGAGGTCCTGTGATCTCGGGTATACGACCTGCAATCTCAGGTGTACGAGGTCCTTTGTTCTCGGGTGTACAACGACCAGTGATCTCAGGTGTACGAGGTCCTTTAATCTCGGGTGTATAAGGTCCCGTGATCTCGGGTGTATGAGGTCCTGTGATCTCGGGTGTATGAGGTCCTTTGTTCTCGGGTGTACGAGGGCCTCTGATCTCGGATGTACAACGACGAGTTATCTCAGGTGTACGAGGTCCTTTGATCTTAGGTGTAAAAGGTCCTGTGATCTCAGGTGTAAGAAGTCCTTTGCTCTCAGGTGTTAAAGGTCCTGTGATTTCAGGTGTACAAAGTCCTTTGCTCTCAGGTGTACAAGGTCCTTTGCTCTCAGGTGTACAAGGTCCTTTGCTCTCAGGTGTAAAAGGTCCTGTGACCTCAGGTGTACGATGTCCTTTGCTCTCAGGTGTAAAAGGTCCTGTGACCTCAGGTGTACGATGTCCTTTGCTCTCAGGTGTACAAGGTCCTTTGCTCTCAGGTGTACGATGTCCTTTGCTCTCAGGTGTACAAGGTCCTTTGCTCTCAGGTGTACAAGGTCCTTTGCTCTCAGGTGTACAAGGTCCTTTGCTCTCAGGTGTACAAGGGCCTTTGGTCTCAGGTGTACAAGGTCCTTTGGTCTCAGGTGTACAAGGTCCTTTGATCTCAGGTGTGCAAGGTCTTATGACCTCAGGAGTGCATGTAGATTCTAATGTCAATCCATCTTCCAGTTCCCTCTCCAGAGGTGACCTTGATTCACTGGCCCCCGAAGTTTTACTAAAAGGATCCTCTGTTAATTTTGCTGTTATCTCTAGACTGGACTCATCTTCCAGAGTTGATGGCAATCTTTGGGATGTCGCCAGTTGATTTCTTGCTAGAGATGATGGTAATTCCCCACAACTCAACAACTCATCATTAGAAGTACTTTCATTTCCAATAGAAGCATCAAAATTAGCCTTTACATCATTACAATCTTTCTGAACCTTGTCCTTTGGCTTTCTCTTCACCCTACATTTTGTTCTCTTCCTTGTGGAGGTATTCTTTCTTCTAACCACTTTTTGCTCCTTTGAACCTAAATCAAAACTAAGAAAACTGGAATCCTTCAATGCTGACATTTCTACAGAACTGGAATTGAGACCTTCCCTTCCAGAAACCTCATTTTCTTCTCTATTAATTGGATCTGCTTCACAATCCTCACCTGGTGTGCATTCATCCAGCATAGCCTTTTGTGACTCTGGATTTTCTACATCTTGCAAGGTGTTACCAATTCCCTCTTTCCTAATTTCCTCTTCAGTGTCTGTAACATTTTCAGCTTCTTTTTCTTCACTGCTATGTCTGTTAGGTACTTCCTCTGAGAGTATACAACTCTTTGGCTCTCTGGAAAACTGAAGATCATCTTTATATAGGCAATCATGGGGGACACACTTGTCGCCTTTGTCTGACGTGCATACTGAATCCTTGCGCTCCATAACCTGGCTTCCAACCTCCAAATCCTCCTTTTTTTCCTCTTTCTCCTTTTTCAGTGCTTCACACTTTACTTTTACTTTCGTTTCCTCAAGGATACCGTCACCAATCGTCTGGCTATCACTCACGTTATTTTGTGGCAATTCTTCCTTCACCTTTACTTTTAAGTCAAGGTGCTTTTCATCATTCTCTTCAGCTGATAAATAACTAGGCTTCCGAAAAAGATCACAATCTTCGATTTGTACTTTAACAGGAGAAGCTTCTTCCTTTATTTGTAGCTTGCTTTCTTCTTTGAATGTCCCAGTCATTAGAGGAATTTCAACCTGTTCCTCAGGCTCTTTTTTAATTTCTTCTCCCTCTAATTCAGCATCAGCATTTGCTTCGACCTTCACATTTTGTACTTGCACCTTCCCTTTTCTTTTTGTTGTTTCATTGTTATTTTTGGCGAATGTATGTTGCCTATCACTCTTCCTTAAGCCAACCTCCGATTGTTTCTTAGTTTTTTTCCCCACATTTAATCTTCTGTTTCTAACTGAATATTTTTTGTTACCTCCCTTAGTAACCACCTTAGAATTCAATTCTTCCAACTCCTCCGACTTACAGGAACATGCTGCGACCTTTCCCATTTCTTCATCTTCACTATCCCTTCTTTTGGGATCTTCAACATTCTCCTTCCCCAGAGATAAAGCTGGGTTGGTCTGGTGATGTTCCATGATATCCACCTTGTTTGTATCAGACCTACAAGAATTTACACCTCGGAAGGAAAGAGATTTGGAGGAAGATTTCTTTGTCATTTTCTTTCCTCGTTTCTCTTTGGTCCTCTTTATCGGCAACACCTCTTCATACCCAAGAGCATTTGTGTTTTCCTCTTCCTCCTCCTCTTCATCATTGTCTGTGATCTCTCTCCTCTCTTCGGTATCAAAACCTCTGAGAGAGCCAGGTTTAATAGACTTCTCCAATGGTATTAAAGGAGACTGATCCTCAGAGCCAAATTCATTTTTATTTTTTGCTGATGCTACCTCAAGTTCTGCTTCCATCTGATAATTAAAAATAAAAGAAACAAATAAATGTTACAATTTAATTCATACCAATTTCCCAAAGTATAATATAATCCTGTACTGTATGAGTTAGCAATGCTATTCTGTAGAATATCTAGGATGTAGGAGTTACACGATCAAGTATTTCCTTTTAAAGTTGGCTTAAAAAAAATCTAACATTATCACTTATTATTCAACATTCAACCTCTACTATACTCATTATCTCTCAAAACATACTTGACATTAAATCAAACAATAACTTCATGATTTCTAACCTGTCTTTCCCTTTCATTCAAAAGGTATTTTTCACGTTCATGCGGTTTCATAAACGTTACATTGTTGCGTGTTACAGTCCAAAGGCAAAAAATTATTTTTACCATTTCCCTCGACCAACAAAGTACAGTGCAGTATTCAAAATCAATCAATAATCATCTTAAGTCAATTAAAATAAAACTAAAGATAAATATTTTTGCTAAACTTTCTGTAACTATGTTGAGCATTTCAATGCTTGTTTTTACATATCCCCACCTTAAAAGAACCCATATGGGAAACGTTTTGCATTTTGTATATTTAAAATGTTATCCCAACAAAAGAAAGCAAGTGTACTTTGACATTAATTTTTCTTATAAATCAAGCACTTGATAAGTATGGTATACTGATTACAGTTTAAGAAAATAATAATAAAAAAAAAAAGATGTTACCATACCAAGAACCCACGCTCAATTTGTTGACATTGGCCCAATTCTAAAAAATGCACAAAATAAGTACTGCATATGGGAAATATATTCATGGAGGCATACCTCAACTCGCATCAAAGATTTAAAGCATATTGATTTAAACTTGCAGATATTTCACTACACCCAAGAAATTTGGCACTGTGCATGAGTGTCTCATTTGTACAGTACTTTTCTTCAATGAATGCCCATACGAAGTTAAATTGCTGTTCGCAGACCGATGCAATGCTTATCAAATATTAATTTGTACCCTGTATGCTTGTCACCCTATTTGTTTATATTTAAAGATCCTTGTAAACTGAGGTACTACTATAGTTTGCTTATTTTCTTTTTAATGTAAATGTTGATAATGTAGGATCTATATTTTACTACCTTGATAAAAATAAAGATGAAACCCTGCCAAATGCTTATTAGAATTAAAAATTATTTTTATCAATGTAGAGGGGACAGATGAAAGACAGGTATGCTGTAACAGGTGAAACTATCAAAAGCTTTTGATGAAGGAAAGTGGGAAAACGTCAGTATTAGAGTAATCATGACAAGAGGTTCAAAAGAAATATGCCTGTATAGGTACTACGCTGGCTCGAAAGACTAATAAAAAAATATGCTGCAGCAGCACCTCGGAAGCGCACTGGTGAGAGGGATTATAGCACTTGCCGAGGTCATTCCATATCCATAACTACTCCTACACACTCCATCATACCAGCTTAAGAGATGGCGCAGATGTCCTGCACGGTTTTGCACGAGACAAGGATGGAAGTGTTACCGTGTACAACAGTAACTTCATCTAATATTTACGTCATATAAATCCTTTAATACAATAAAGTATATTTTTCTTCATGAATTATTGATTTGTATCTATTTCTCATGTTAGGGGCTATAACTTGTTTAATAATTCATATTATAACCTTTAAAAACAATTTGTTAAATAAATCACATTAGAAAACCTTTAAAAATGAGTGTATACGTGTATTTATGGATGTGTGAAATGCATCTAGTAATTCTTTTGATTTATTATGGGAAAAATTGTTTTAGTTTACAAGCATTTAGGCTTGTGAGTGATCTCCCATAACGAATTCAACTCTTAAAACTCACAACCACCGTGTTACATTCACAATGCTCCTGTATTCTTCTGCAGGAACCAAAGAATAACCCACATATTGTTTTAAGTAAATTGTGACAAATCATAAGCAATGCATAACACATTCTCTTTGCATGTTAATTACCACTGTCACCGACTTCAAGCTAGTTGAAAATCCCTTGCCTAGTAATAACTATTTTCCCGATAAAACTTAAATCAAATTATTACGTAATAAAGCCAACATTCTTTACTTTCCTGGGACAAGCTCAAAAGTCACATTATACACATATTAGTAGTGATAAATGACATACATGATATATGCATATAATCATATGCATAGATTAACCAGTAGAAATTTTTAAAATATCTAATTTAACAAGTTCCTATAAATTTAGATGATTAGATTACCTTCGGTTGTTGAAGAATAAGATGAAAACAAGTTTTTCTGATAAATTCAATTTGAAGATTTATCATTTGAGAGTTGTTTGTAATTAGGTTGTGGTAGTCTTAGAGGAAACATCGAAGACTTGCACTGTGGGGGCCCTGATTTTGCGCCGTGCTAAATGAGCAATAGTTTACATTAGTGTTCCCAACTTTACTGTTCTGGCAAGCTAAGGATGAAAGGGGGTCTACCTGCCACATCATCAGCAGCCACTATCTGGTCATCCCTGGTCCTATCTTGGGTGGAGTGGGCACTTGGGCGCCTATCGTACTCGTGTGTGTGTTCAGTCTCTACGGCACTATGTGACGGTGCAATAACTCATCCCTAGCCTCTGACATCCACGAGCGACCTTTAACTGTTTTACTTTGGGGTCAATAAAGAGGGGATCAAAGTCAAGGGGCACAGCAATGAATTAGAAGGGACCAAATCACATTTACAAACAGAGGATCAGGTACACATATCTAACAGATAAAAGGGGCAACATATATAAAAAAAACGGAAATAGGAAACCAACAAACTGAAATACGAAACTATATGAACTGAACAAACGATGAAATTGTATCTTAACACGGATCCGGCATAACGAGGGTGACAGACATGTACACAGCATCCGAGATAAATAACGTCCCACATTAATTATAACACAAAACAAAAATTGATAAACTAAACATACATCAGCTGGAAAGAAAAGGGAGACATCTAATCAGTTGGGAGAGCAATCACATGGAAGACGCAGGCAGAAGAGAAGAAGGAGTGAGTGCAATACTGTATGATACCCCAGTATATTGAGCATAAAAGATGATCAGGAATTCTATAGACACGGGAGTTTTCAAGTCAAGAGAAGGGGTGAATTCAATACTGTACAATATATTAAGCATAAAGGATGATCAGGAATTCTATGGACAAGAGGAATTTTCAAGTCAAGAGAAGGGGTGAATGCATTACTGTACGATATATTAAGCATAAAAGATGATCAGGAATTCTATGGACACAGGAGGAATTTTCAGGTCATGAGAAGGGGTGAATGGAAAACTGTACAATATATTGAGCATAAAAGATGACCAGCAATTCTATGGACACAGGAGGAATCTTCAAGTCAAATTGCATATGTTGAGCTAAATGAAAAGGAGGGGATCCAGGTTATTATTTTGACAGGATAGAGCTTAAAAGATTTGGATACCTAATCCTTGTGCAACATATTAGAAGTTAAAGTAAAGCTAATCTTGACAGAATTTACAGAATAAAAATAAATTACATTGAGATTGTTGGACTGGTCATGAATAAGACATATCCATTGTTACACAGCACAAATCTATTATTTATACTGTATCTAAAATCTCTAAAAGATAATATTGAATCATAAAACATTACCATTTGGCTTTGCTTGGCAGTATTCACTAAACGATACAATCTTTAGGTTAAACTGTGAACCAGAGTCTTCTCTAAGAGATAGCAGAAACAAACTATCTACTATGTATATTCGTCTTAGACAAGCAGTAGCAGCAGAAATAAATTCAAAATTCCAAAAATACCAGGACTAACAGATGAAGTACATTGAGAAGCCTAAAATAAACATGAAGATGTGGTATTCGGAAGCTAGACAAGAAATTTAGGCAATTCCGGCACACGATGACCAGAGAAAGGAAAAAGCAAAGATTCAATAAAAACAAAGGGTAGTAGGAACAACTAGACAGTCATGGAGAAAGATCACAGATCACATCTTGGACCACGTGGACAGAAGAGAAACAGAAACAAATTAAAAGGCAACATGATATAAAACTTCATGAATGATAATGCGGTCAAGATTGAGCTGAATTCTCTAAGCTCTCTTCAAACCGACCCCTGAATTATTGTTTCTAGGAAGTGCTACTAACAATTACACCAGGCTCAAGAAAATTATAAGCAAAGTTCTTCAACGTTGAAAGATATAATTCTGAGTGATACTGAATCCCTCTTTTGATGGGGAATAGATTGAGATTACATGACAATATTAAATTCTTTTATATTCAAAATCATCAAATATTCTCATTTCCAACATAGCTCAATTAATAAATACTGTGAAGCAAGCTTTGTTTTCTTTAAGTTTTTATCTTAATTTCATTCAGATGGGCTATGGGTGTTGATAACATGCCTTCCCTTTTCAAAAGTGGTCCCCACAATGTCTAATGAATAAGAAAAGTAAATTTTCTACCACATGTGCCTTGCCTTCCTGACTCTACCCTTCAACATCTCTACAAAAAGCGTCCATAATTTGTCCACGATTACTGTATATTCATAGCTTGCATTATGCATGGGCAGTTGCATGGAAGGTTACTACACTTTACCAAAACAAGCTTTCTTCCACAGCTTCCAAAAATAAATTATAGATGCTATTCTTGGTCCTTACTCCCATGTGTCAAGTTACGTTGTTCTTTATTGAGCACTGGTGTACACACAAAAAGCATTTCTACCTCTTTTGATACTAGTAAAAATGAAGCTTCTTCATATGGTAGTTATCGATATGCCAATGAAAATGCCTCTCAAGGGAATTAATTGTAATGGAGGAGATCATTTCAAGTACCTATCAAATGCTGAAGTGATAGCATTATTTGACAAATTCCAATGATTGGCAAATTATTCCATCTGTTTTAAAAGCATGTCCACAATAATCTTTTATTTTTATAGTAACTTTGTCAGTTATGAGATATACCTTTTATAGCATTGTATGCACCTGAACTCCTTCCATAGACATTATAAGTTCCTTAGTAGATGATGAATAGAGTATGACGAGTTCTCAGATATAGAGCTACTGCTTTTATCCTGTGTGCAATGCTATGGCTCACTAGGCCAATCTACATATAAGATATCTAATCTACATACAGTATACAACGTTTAATTGCATCTGTAATGTACAGTATTCAAAGAATTTTATTAAACAACAAAGGAAGGTGATCTCAGATACCTTATAGCGCAGTATTTTCAACGTAGCGAGTCACATTTACAGCCCTCTTGGAATATGGAATTCCATATGACAACAGGGAACAGAGGTGCACCTTTTATTTTGCGATCAATACATGATTGCCATGGTTACATTACATTATTTGCTGTCAACTGCCATGTCTGTTACAAGCTCATCTTTTTCCTTCACTCACATTGTCAAATTATACAAGTCAACACTATGTTCATGACTCGATCAATTCACAATTTTTAAAATTTCTTGCACCGTTGTAATACATTAGACATGTACAGGCCAGATTAATATTATGTGGGTTATTTTGTGTAAAGGAGATAAAAAAAAAATAAATCCATGAATATACTTCTGAACCCGTATTTCCTTAAAAGAAATAAAAAAAAAATCCCCCTATAACTATTATAACTGGCACTAAAGTTACAAAAAATATTTAAAACTAATAGTATTATACCTTATTCGTCAGCCAGTAAATACTCAAATTCGCAAAGATTAAGCCCGAGAATGGTAAGAAATGACTGAACTGTTTACATGAAATTCTTTTCCCTGTTATTCATAACTTTCTAAAGTTTGCTTTTAACTAATTGTACGGTGCATTGATTTAAAATCTTTCATACAAAATACTAAATTAGCCATTTTCTATATTTCTCGAACTTGGAGAGGATACTTTTTCTAAACACAGTACTTCACAGCAAATTCCCTGCCTTTAATGACTTAAATCTTATGAACCTACTAACTACTACAGAACTTTCCCTTTATTTTCATCACGCCAGGATATTCATGGTTACCTATCTATGTTTATTTATCATCCCTAGATCACATAGAGTCAAGTCAAAAATACATTGTTTCCACTCTACTCTACAAACCTTTGTGCGGAATGGAAACACTGACAAGGTTTGCAATGAGTTTGATATCGTTAGGTAATGGAACTGGAATGCAGATTACCTAAAACAAGCAACTCAGAATGCAAGTTGTGTGTGACCAAAGTGTTAAGGAAGAAAAATGAGCTATGCAGAACCATTACTTCGTTGCTGAAGTTTATTCTATATACAAAACACATTGAAATGTTACCTGACAAAGCTAAAGATAAAGAATTTACTGTTCGTGTTATGTGACATCAAAATCAAACTCCAATAACAAATGATAATGTTGAAATAATGGCCCGATAATGGTTATATCTAGTACTTTGTCAGTTAAATTTGGAAACCAAATACTTGTTAGGATTTAACCCTCTGGTGATTCTGGCCCTGACAAAATAACTGTCAGACCCATGGCTTGCACACCTTTTCAATGTGAGCAACGACGTTACGTGTCAAAGTAAAGTACAGAACTCGTGTTGACGTTTCATAGGAATAAAGATGGAAACAAAGATGCATTAAAAAAGCTACAAGAATGCTTCAGATCCTCAGAGGGTAAATGAAATATATTAAACTGGATCATAGGCTACTACATTTGGAAAGCATAAACCAATACTGTAATGCTTTCATCTTTCCTGCAGTTGTGTCAACAATATTTGCGATAGTGGTCATACACAATCATTTAGCGCAACTTACAATATTATCCATAACTTTACTTCCTCTCTTAAGACACTACATGATTTTATGGAATAAAGGATATTTCATCGTTGAAGATTTAAGCCCATTTAAGCCTGGTTCTGGTTTATCTCGTCTACATTTAAGTCCGCTTTACCCTTTTTAACTGGCCTTATATTGCTTTAACTATAGGTTGATTTTAGGAAAAAATTTATCATATTGTGTAACTGCTTACCTAATTCTCACTTGTGTCCAGCATCTCTCTAATTATTCAATTACATGATTCTGAAATTGAATGCAAAGTGCTGAACCAAAACAGAATTTTGTAACGTAATGGGGTTGCAGATATCGGGCAGAATCAATTCCGATTCGACCAATAAGTTATTCTGTGATCTGCTGATGCTTTTATGTGCATAATGGTTGAAATGCAGCGATAAAAATAATTCAATATATAAGATGATGCTAAGATTTTGGCAGGGTTACAACACAGAACGGGTCGAGTCATAGTATACAGTAACTAATAGGCAAAAGCTTATGGATTTAATGGTCATGTTGGAAAAGAGACCTCTTTGATTTTGAGGATGTATAAAAATCTCATGACATTTATGCCTTCAGTAAATGCTACTGACAATTTCCAGTATAGCTCAAGGCTTCACTTTTTTCTTTTAAAGTTACATAATGTAACCTCACATCAATCTACCAGACAATCATTTTGTGAGTTTAAAGGTTTAAAGGCTGCTCATGACTGACACAGGCAAGGGATAGTGACATTGCCCCAGCAAGCAGGACAGTGTCCTAGAGACTGACTATATACACATATATGATCAGCGCTCAAGTCCCCTCTCCAACCAAGCTAAGACCAGCAAGGGCCAGGCAATAGCTGCTGATGACTCAGCAGATAGACCTATAGGCTCCCCCAAACCCTTAGCTTACAAGGATGGCGAAGTTGCAGCGACCAAAGGGGCTAGCGAGTTTGAGCAGGACTCGAACCCTAGTCTGGCAATCACCAGTCAGGGACGTTACCACGTTGTCCTTTATTCTATAGCAGGACTATCAATGTCACCTTGAGTGTAACTTTTATTCCTTTATCATTCTGGGTATCTTTGCAGTTATTTACTGTAAGACGAATTGATTTATGTAATCGAGCACAGAACATGTTGGGTCATCAGAGGTGTTTACTCAATGGTCTTTAGTCTGGTACCTATAACAATATTCCAGTCACAATAAGATAAGAGTAATAACATGTTTGTTGTGACTACTCTCTGTGCTAAGGGATAGTCTATGTTACCTACTGTACTCTATTTTCAAAATTCAAAGTTTCTTCACAGTCTGATATAACTGAAATGAATCATCAGTAAATAAAGACAATTAACTTTGCTCAGTTATCAATATTGAGGCCCTTTGCGTCAATAGGCGTAGGAGGAGATGAGGTTATCAATAACACTAATATGTCAACTGTTCACTATGAGATACTTCATATGACTTGGGCTGGTAAAGATAATGCTACATTAGCAGAAACCTTTGCATGAACCAATCACTTTGCAAGAAAATACTATAGGTTCCCCAAATATTGTGAGCTTATCAATATAAGGGGGTAAACTATGTTTACAGTTTTGACAAAGTCAAGATAAATAGGAGTTCAACCAAACCCCACAGAGTTAGCCTTTTGGACTATCGTAGGGTTTGGTTTCTGTGATAAAACTGTGATAATTTCTTAAATATTAATACTTTACTAATTGGATATATGAACAGATTGAAAATAGATGATTTTGACCTGATTCAGATTCTGATTATACGCAGGCTTATTCACCGAATTAATCTGCACATTCCTCATATCAAGCCATGTTGGTTGACTGAGATCGTTGTCAGTCAAATGTTAGAAAATGCTTTTCATATGATTTTCTTAAGTTACAAAGTTCCTTATGAGATATTTCAAGGAAGTAGTCTGGCCTAAGAGATGACTTTATTCCAAGAATTTCAATTTCATTTTCAATAATTTTTGTTGTTGTCAGGAGATTACTGCTAAGTCTACAAGTGTTACATACTTAGTTCTGCCAGGATAAATATGTCAAATACTTCATAAGATGATAAACAACAGGAACTATTTAATATAAAGCCAGTTTGCTAAGGTCAAATGATGCTAAGGACGAGGTCTGTGATGTCACGGATGGTGTTATGAACAGTATTAAATCCAATATTCTATGCAATGTCATGCTACTGTTTTACGTAGTGATCGTATAATTGATGGGAATTACGTTGAGATGTTACTTACTATTTTTGAAAAACAAACCAGAGGTGTTTTCGTCTCACATTGTCACTTTATGAAGATTACATATATCGTATACGTTGATGAAGCTGTTTAACAGTGATTTCAGGTAGATCGCCTTGCAACACAACACCTCCAACACTTCTCACCGTGTTGCATCAGCAAAATTGAGTTTCCAGTACCGTTAGAACAATGCCGGGAAATCCCCGGCCAATAATTACTAATAATTTACTAAAAAGGATAATGATTTTGAAAGACTGCTCCAATAAAATTCTCGGTAAAGTTTTTCTAAGCTATAAAAGTGTGGGGTTGGGGGAGCAATACGCTAGTAAAATGGCGAGGTTTAATTACAATACATTAATTGCCAGAAATGAACATAAGTTACAGTTTTCTAATAATATATCACATGTATATGAGCAACACGATGCGATGGTATGTGAACAACATGTTACATAGAATTCAACTGTTTTTGCTTTCATCCAGGTTGAAGAGAGAGAGAGAGAGAGAGAGAGAGAGAGAGAGAGAAGGTGTGAGAGAGAGAGAGAGAGAGAGAGAGAGAGAGAGAGAGAGAGAGAGAGAGAGAGAGAGAGAGAAAATGAAAGGTGTGTGTGTGAGAGAGAGAGAGAGAGAGAGAGAGAGAGAGAGAGAGAGAGAGAGAGAGAGAGAGAGAGAGAGAGAGAGAGAGAAAATGAAAGGTGAGAGAGAGAGAGAGAGAGAGAGAGAGAGAGAGAGAGAGAGAGAGAGAGAGAGAGAGAGAGAGAGAGAGAGAGAGAGAAAAGAAAGGAGAGAGAGAGAGAGAAAATGAAAGGTGAGAGAGAGAGAGAGAGAGAGAGAGAGAGAGAGAGAGAGAGAGAGAGAGAGAGAGAGAGAGAGAGAGAGAGAGAGAGATATATTACCAAAGTTATGCATTAAAAATAAGCAGATTAACATCGTATGTACACTTTGTACAAGTTTCAATCATGCACCATACCTGCAAGGATGTAAGCATTGATCTCATATACAGTACTACTGTAGTTTCCTTAATAACTCGTTACAAAAAAACACATGCACTGTTGCACATACATATGTTGCAAAAATATTTCAGTACAATGTTTATTACATTTTTCATGTGATATTGAGAAATTAATTTTTTCCAAAAAATTCACTGAGTAGCAATCTTTTATAACAAAGCATAAGGGCTCAGGTCTCGGGACTGAGCCAACTGTAAAATGGTAAGAATCATATTACAGGTGTACCACATTTCTTTTTACTTCTATCATTAGTCACATTATGCATGCCGATAAAACCCCGTACAGGTTTCCGCAATACCATGAAGCCTACGCTAGTCTATACTATCTATGTTTTGTATGTTCCCTACGATAATGATGCTCACAAAATGCTGAAACTAAATTACGTGTTTTAGGGAACTGAAGTAAAGTAAATATCGACTACAATCAATTTCTGCAAATACAATATGTAATACAATAATCATAATGTAAAACAAAATAAACCTTCAATGCCTACAACATTAAAAAAAATAATCCTTCTGAAAATTCAATAAGAAAAAAAAAAGAACTAAACATTAGATATTGTTTCCATTTTTGATAAAAGATATTTTCTCTTAGAAAGTCATAAAACAAAACAAAAAATATAAACAACATTCACACAACTTTCATACCTAAATTCAATGCTTATTCATAAACACACCTTAGCTACAGTACAGCAATGACTAGTTCTTTGTACTGAAAATATAAATTGTGGTTGACATCACCAAAATAAATTTTCTTATCTATCAACTAAAAATGAAGATTGTAAATAAAAAGAGAACTTTTGTTTATAAAACTAATATATAGAAGACTTATTCTGTTTGACAGCAAAATGACTGAAGAATTATAGTAAGAATAAACAACTGGAACGTTCTTTAAATATTTATTTTTATTTCTGACCAGTGGACAAATGTATTTTTGGCATTAAAGTCCTCTATCTTACCTCCTCCATACTTTTATCATCTTCCATTGCAGCTAAATGGACAGGTGTAGTAGGTGGGGTAGAGGACTGTTCAGAAGACATAGACTCTCGTGCTAGTCGTCTTTTCTTCAGGGGCGTTATGTAATCGCCAACACCAGTGGGGGAATCTGGAAATAAACATAGGACTTACTGAAATGTTTCTATACAATACACACAGCTTAGTATGAAAAACAGCTAGACTACGATCAATTCCAAGATTACTTTTACTAAAACAATGTCCTTTGTGGCATTCACTAGTAGACCAGCCAAATATAAATAAAGGAAGCAATTCCATAGGTTAGCAATAATGAGTCTCGGCTATATTAGGGCCGTGTCGAGTACACTAACACTGATTCCTAACTTATTAAAACCATTTAATTTAAAATCACCATCAATTAACAAAAGAATTCTGCCATCTTTTCTATTCAGGTACAATCTTGTATTTGCTGTTATATTACTGAGAATGTTGTCCTGTATTTCCTGTTACATAAAAAAATGAATTGACTAAACCTACAGACACAGAATTACTTCGCCCTTTCATTTACCTAAACTTTGAGAACTTGACGTAAAATAAGATAAACATAGTAAAAGAACTACACAATTACCAGTGGTGTACAGTAAAAGGCCTTTTTACTGACACCTAATGGCCCAGCTTTATTTAGTATTTAAATATTACCTAGAATTCGTCAGCAATTGCCCCTTTTAAGATTCGCAGGCGTGCTCTCCAATTACAGTACCTATCGCCGATACTTTTATCATTTGTTTTTTTTGTGCCTGGTATTAAATAATAAATATAACATTTCTGAAATAATGACAATTAATATTCCTTTCAAATCAAGCTTCTTAAATAAAGTTGATCTACAACATTCATTTGAGCGCGTAAGCAAAACAACAGCCAATTACCCACTATACGGGATTGCATCATTTGTTGTGGGCAAGTCTCCTCCCCTTCCATTCATCAGATTCCAATGAATAGTGTGTGGTGTGGTATAATTTTACTTGAAAAAAAAAATAGGTAAAAAATAACAATATACCAAAATGAAAAAGTAATAAATTCAGAAAATTATAAAACAGTTCTTATTGTGTGTAGACGTAACTTTAAAGTTTGAAATTTAAAAAATAAAATTAGAAAGATGAAAAAAAATTCTTATTGTACGTAAGAATGTTTTATATTCTGAATACCTTAATCATAAGATACATTAGATAAACAGTAAATTGAACAAAATTCTTTAAAGCAGTTGAAAGAAAGAAAAACAAATACTGTAGAATTACACTTGTCATTCTCTGGCTGCGAAGCATGACTTTGATAAAACATGTTTCATGTAACGCTCCAGTAATAATTCATGTAATATTCACATACGAAATAAAGACAGCAAATATACATCTTTTCCTATCTTTGCATTTATAAGAATATTGAGACTACCATCTATGGTTTTCAAATCCCGCTGACTATGGCAAACTACTAAAGATTTCTTTTACTTTCAAAAAGTGTCTTTTACTTTCTAAAAGTGTCTTTTACTTTCTAAGTGTCTTTTACTTTCTAAAAGTAACAAGTATTGTATTTATTTAACTATCGTTCAAATTCGTTCAAATTGTTCAAATTTTATCATACAAAGGAATATAGTTTTTAGTGAAAAATAATTTGAATGCCATCGAATAATAATTTCATAGTCTTTAGCTTCGCGATGACTGATTACAAAGCTTTCTTCCACTTCTTTAGGTAGTTTCTGTGCAATTTGGTTTACCTTTTCATAAACCGAATCCGCTATCAACTAACTTTACTTTTTGTTTTTCTCCAGCTCTGGATAACGCTTTCCCCAATACCAATATTGATCATTGTTGTTTTACCAGCTTCAGCTAAAACTTATTGCCCGAGTTCAACAGCATATTTCCTTACCAATCTTTTGTCCATAGTAAAAAAGCATAAAATATAATACAGTATGTGTCCTACTCTACTTAATGTCATTTGTACCTACTGCTGCAAATGTCTACCATCGTATGAAGTTGAAATGCAAATTAAACAAGAGTTGTTACCCGAATTCATGGTTTATAAAAAAAACCGGCTATTTCTTGTTCTGTATAACCGTACTCATTACTAACAATACTCTTAACCTTCACTTTTGCTTTTCAATTTATTTAAATAGAAGTTGGGCTAAAAAGAGCAAATTTAACCTAAAAAAAGGAATTTGTATAACACACAAGATAGCCTAAATGATAGAAACATTTGAAGCAAGTGGTGAGAATTTGGGAGTCGCACAATATAAGACAGCAGGAGTAGGCCTACGGAAGTTAATTCTTGCTTTCACTTCCTTACTGTTTTCAGAAATTGGCATTGTTTTCTTTCAATGTCTAGCATAATTGTTTTTGGTCACTTGGGTGATATAATAGGTGGTTTGAATAAGGTATTAACGTATTTCTAAGGGGTCACCTTATACAAGGGCCATTTTGATTATCCTACAATAGCAAAGTCCAGAGGGTGCTGGTTATAAGGACTTCTACTGTATAACATTCTGGAAATTATAAAATGAGGTACAGTACAGGTTCATCCCCTCCACCACTAATAAGGGTATACAAAAAGGAAGTAGAATATAATTATGTATCATTTGGACACTTACCTGGCCTACTATTGGGACTTGGACAAAGGCCATTGAAATGCGGTGTTTCTGATTCCTCACTGATGGCTTGTCTCAGCCAACGCTTCTTGGCCGAACCACCTGGCATGTCCAGGTTGAGAAATGTTCCTTGGATACTGCTGATTGTTCCTTGAGTGACGGACACCGATCGCCGGAGGGGAGTGGCAGGAGATCTCATGTAGCAGGTGGGAACTCCGGAAGGAAGATCTCCGACACTAATACTGCACACAGTAGGCATAACGGGATCGACGGTTTCGTTTAGCCACTCGTTCATTAGTGCTTTTTTGGTCTTCGGAAATCTATAGATGGAAAAAAAATTATTAAATTAGCAAAAATCTCCAAAAGAATGTACAAATATGAACTACCATCCATATAGCAAGCAGCTTTAGGACAACGACTTTATCACACAGGTAAACATTATTTCATATAAATCCAAACATCTCTAGTTTTATTCCATAACGCATCCATACTATCATCTTTTTTTGAATTATACATACCTAAACCCAATAGTATTATTGGATCCACCTTGCGGTGGCGAGTTAAAGTTGAGTGCAATTCCCTCAATTGTTCCACTCACGGGAGACATCAAACCCACTGATGCACAACTACTTTCATCACCAGTGAAGTCAGATGCTGTTGATTCGATACGGCTGTTTCTCTTCTGAGGGCTTCCTTTCCCTCTTCCCTTTTTTCTGTTCAAAAAAAAAAAAAAAAAAAAAAAATTATAAAGCTTTTGCCAATCCTTCAACTATTAACATGTTTATGAAAACTACTGTGGTAAATATTCCCACATAGCCAACTGATGCCTATTATACTGCAGTATCAAATGGCTTTTCCATCAAGTTCATGGTCTGCAACAATGAAGGCCCTAGTGTATGTCCAAATTCTGGATGGTGATCCCAATATAAAAAAAAAGAAGACAAAAACTTTCTTACCCTTTACGTCGGCTGCGATCAGTATTAGGGGTGTTTCTAACACTCTCGTCAGCACTACTATTCTTTTCCCAATCATCATCATCTCCCTCAACAACTGTTCTTTTTTTATCTTTATCTTTTGAATCTTTGCCTTTGTCCTCCTCTTTCTTCTTTTCCATTTCTTGTCTTCGTTGTGCAGCCTTTTCCATTCTTTCAAACGCTTTCATGTACGCAGCAATCTTGCGTTCTTCACGGGTCATTTTCTGTTGCTGTTTGTCAACTGCTTTGGGAGTATCTGGGCTTAAGGTACAAGCTGTAGTTGGAGGAGTAGTATGACTGGCCTCTTTGCAAACATCCTCTGGTGAACTGGAGGTAGAAGAACTGGAGGGCGATTTGACAGGCGACTTCCCGCACCCAGACGTTCGTCTCTGTTTCACGGGGGTGATGGGAGTAATGGGGTTACTACTCTGAACGGGAGGAATAACAGGAACCACATCAGAAGTCCGACTGTCGGTAGAGGTGGTTCGCTTGCTCATTCTCAGCTGGGGTTGCAGGTTTAGCTTTCTCACAGTCTTTTTACTACTACTACTACTGCAAAAGAAAAACATATCACATTAATTTCATTCATAAGACAGGAAGTTTAGCTATGATTAAAGGTAAACACATGCAACAGGTCAATGATTTAACCATTAAAATCTGCAAAACATTAGTAAGTAAATGTACAATGACCCCACATTTTTTTTTCAACTACTGTACTGGACTACACAGAGAACGAGTCTGACTCAACATAAAACAGGTTATTAAGCACCAATATAAGAGAACAATACAAAAACTTTTATATGGATTTCAATTAAGGCTAACTATAGAAATTATTATCTAAACTTACATTTTTCCTTCATCACAAAATTTTCCATAGCATACGAGAACACAAGTAATATACCAAGAGGGATACAAGTATAAAAAATTATTTATAAAAATGGTAAACGCTCTTTTTCACGCATTTTCATACGAAGCACTGACCCTTAACTAAAGTAGAGGCAATAATGTAAATTATCCACCCTTCATTCCTAAACCAAGACACAAAACAAGATGAAATAAAACAAAATGCTAGTCATATGGTCTTGCGAAGGAGACTAGAGAAAAACCCACATTTGCAAAAGACACTGGAAAGCAAGCGGGAAGAGAGGAAGACGGAACAAATATTAAGTAGAAGGCTAAAACTTAGGTGCTGCTATGGAACATATGAGATGGCAAAGACCCTCTGTGATGTCTACAGAGCATAACGCAAGACACACTGAGGACACTAAACCCCAAGGTCTACTAATAAAGATAAAATTCAATCCTTTTTATATATACATCAGCTTTTGGTTAGGAAATAATGAACAAGTACTTACATCATGAACACCCCATTCTTCTTTGAGAAGGTTTGATGACAAGGAGAACTATGTTCCGTCTTTGGAGGTGGAGAATGAAGGCAAACATGTTCTCCAGGATAACAGCAAATCAGGTCTACAGTAGAATTTGCAGTTTCCAGCGCTATCATAACTTCTTCACCTTCTTCTATGTCTCTAGTTGCTACCAGGTAAAGATGTAGAGACCCTCTTTCGACAACATGTCGTACCTATTCAAGAAAACTTTGCTTAAAATTCTGATGAATATATTCTTCAGCAAAATAAGCTCATCTCACTAAATATATAATTGAAAAAATTAGATATGTAAATTTACTTCTACTTGTCTTGTCTTTTCTTTTATAAAGAGGTTTAACACCACAAAGTATTTATGAAATTTTACTCATGTCAACAGGATGCCTGAAAACTTTAAATCATTCATTCATTACTCATGTCAAATTGTGGATTGACTAGGTATTCTTTTTTTGAGTCATAGTTTCTGACTTTATACAAATGATTTCCTGTAGAGCACGCTGACATAAGTTTAACGGACCATAAATATTCAGATTCATTCATACATTAGTCTGTTTTATTATAAATCTATGCGAACCTAAAGTAAAAAATTAAAACATTTAAAATGTTATACAACTACACCAAAAACTGTACGCACTCAAGCAAAATGTGAACCTAGTCAGAAGTACATACCTCCGCATTGGGTTTGCAAGATCTTCGTGTAAATCTCGCATCGTTGCCATACGTTCTGGCATCGACACATACACTGAGACCTTCCTTGGGCATATGGTACTGAAGAACATATGGGAAGTAGACTTGACCACTTATTGATTGTTGGGCATTCCACTGGGAAGCCAACAGATATTTGCCTTGGTACTCCGCTATTGCAGTGTTCACCGTTAACCTTGTAGCTGCCACAAGAATCTGGAAGTAAAAATAAAGCAAGCTCAGACAGTGATAGACAAGGATTTTAAGCACTGTACATTATACACTAAGTACGTTTCTTCTTTCCTATCAACTGCTTTCTCCTGAGTTGTGATTTAAGAATAAAGGCAAAAGCCATTGCAAACCATGTGTTGCTCATTAAGTTTCCTATAATTTCAGTTATCTTACAGTTTATTCTTTTTTTATTGGCTATCCCCCAAAATGGGGGGAAGAGCCATGTTATATATACACTACACATATTATGTAATGAAAATTGCTAAGACAAAAAGAACACAAGTGATTCAATATAGGCAGTAAGAGAGACAACTACCCCTGAGTTCGCAAAAATATATCACATCCACACTTGCCGAGAGAGAGTAAGATCATAAGTGTGAGTAGTCTTGCAATAAAAAAATAAAATCATATACCTCAGCCTTTAACAATGCTAAAATGTAATAGTATTCAGTTACACAATAGCAAACACAGGACAACATTTACTATTGTATAACAGTAATGTAGGACAGTGCCTCAACAAGTAACAAAAGCCATTATTATATTAGCCTTGAAAACACCATAAAAGCTTACCCTCATGCTTGACATTCACAATTGATGGACACTGAGTAAATGGGACTTTACTTTACATAATAAAAATAACAACATATTGTATTAGTATTATGTAGTTCCCTAGATACCAAAGATTCACCTTTAGTTTATGGATGAAATGCATTTTACCAATACAGTTTCAAATGCAGTCTACCCATACATAGTCCTGCCTAATATTTTTTCAAGGAGCTCTTAAATCCCTTACCTTGCTATCAAAGATATCAAAGAGCGTGTGGGGATTTGGCACCACCTTGCATCGATGTCCAAGCAATGCACCTTGTGTAGAGGCTCTTAGATCGGGAGAGACACCGTTGATACGCGCAGCATGAACTCTTGCCCTGAGTTCCGGAGAATAATGATTCGTAACCGCTTTCTCGTAATCTTCTACCCACGCTCTTAACCGCTCCACCGGGCCAACAGAATCATCACTGACACCTTCACAGCCACTCATACTACTACTTTTTCTCTGGAAAAGAAAATCAAAGAGAATATGTAAATATTTCAATGGAAAAGGTATAACTATGAAATAAGATAGTGTGACAAAATTGCATTTGACCTATAAAGCACACTATTCTTACACTTGACCTTCATACACAATCTACACGTGGATTTCGCAAGTGTAATTTGCATATTAAAACTTAGTCTTCATCTCATAAACTGTTCACTAAAGTGATGACAAGTGTGAAAAAAAAAATTCACATGGACCAACGAGTCCTTTTTTAGATGCTATTACGATCTTAAAAAAACATTTTACAAAATCTTAAAGCCAAAAAAATTTAAAACCCTATTTAATATCATCACTATGCTATTTATCATTATCACTATGATGGATAACCTTAACAATGCCACTGAACCTGTGAAAAGAATGACTAACAGTAAAACCATTTGTTCTCTAGATTAAAGAAGAAAATTTGGTAGTTGTCTGATAACTCACCAATATTAAATGGTGCCTCGAGACAACAAAACTTGCTCAGCTTTGCACCACAAGTGCTATTAGATGAACTCTTGAATTGCCTTTCTATCAATTACCATCAAAGGTAATTCATTTTTTTCTCTACAAATGAAGGTTTGATTGTTGGACTTTCCTATGAACTATCTCAGTTTAGATGTGGAGCCTGCTGTACCCTTCCTAACAATAGTTTCATAACAAAAAGAGTTCTCCATCTTAAAATCTAAGGTCTCGTTTATAACCATTTCCAGTAAAATAGATATAATATACCATAGACTTCTACAATACATTAACTAATAGGACACCATAAAATGTAAACCCCTCTAAAGTCAAACTTTACCTACCTACCATATAAAACACTGAATCATTAAAAAAAAAAAAGTTTCCCCATACATCTAAAAATTACTGATGTTTTAAAATAAAATTATCTATTTTGTCAACTCTGGTAACTTTCCCTTCTGACATTCATACGATGAAGAGCTGTACATTTCCCTCGATAAAATCAAAACCAAGTTTTTTCCTCATAACTCCTGAAACCCCACAATATTAACACAATTTATCAAGATACTCACTCTTCGAGTTTTGACCAGAATTCTGCGCTCTCTCTCATCTGTTTCCGGAACGTTATTGTTATTGCAAGAATTGTTGATGCTCCCCTTCTTAACTTGGCACAGAGATCCTTTCTTATTACTTTTTACATCTTTGATCTGCTTTGCCTTTTTCTTCTTTACAACTTTACGCTCAGTGCTCTTCCCTCCCGAGCCTCGACTCTTATTAGACATGGGGAGGTTGTCGTCTGAATCGGAAGAGGACAACCTGGAAAGAGCCGACGTGCGACTGCTAAAATAAGGCATCGAATGATTAAATAATCTGTAAAAACAGGACTGCATACATGTTTTTTATCTACCACTTTAACTTAGCATAAACAACAATGAACTTGGTTAGAAAGAATATATTTCAAAATTAACATGATTTATTTAAAAGCAATTCACAAGGTTGACCGCATGAAAAAGGAAACTACTAATGACCTAAATTTAATATGTGCCAAGTAACGAACAAGATCTATTTTGAAATTTTTTTATGAAATTTGGGTACTGTATATTCACAGAAATGTAAAAAAAAAAAAAAATCAACAAATAAAAAGCTTTTAAGATAAAAATTAGTAATCAAAGGTGATGCCACTAAAACCTACTTAGTTTTTCTTTGTTTTTTTTATTTATAAGTCATGACGATATTGATGAAACGGGTACTAATTTTTTTCATATGAATCAAGCACATAACTATTATTTAGTAAGAATGTCACACCAAATTACAAAGGCATGGTTCAAACAAGGTCTTACCTGGCAAGATGAGCTTTGATTTCCTGGCGCCTTCGAATTTGCAAATCTCGGGCTCTGAATCGGTCAACATGTCTAGGCTCGCAGGCCTCGCACAAGTACTCGTCAGGTATATTGTCACGATCTATTTCCATACAATCTACATGCTGCCATACACTGTAAAAGAAAGCATTAAGATGACCATATGATGCATACAGAATTCAAGTATGAATAAGTCTACCAACAATTTTGTATTTCAGATAAAAGTATAATGGGTATTACATTAAACACCCTTTTACACACTCAACTGTTTCTTAATCTGAATTTCCTTGAAACATGAGCTATGTTTATGAAAGAAATGCCCCAAAATAAAGTATCATCAACACTTGAGAGTGAAATACTTACAAGCACCTATCACACTGAATCATGTATCCATCGTCATGGGAAAATTCACATATACAACGGGTAATGGAGTCGTCCACTGGTTGTTCATCTCCTTCCCCCTCTGGAGCAGTTTCAGTCTCTTCTCCCGATGGACCGACTGAAGAGCTGCGATCACTCAAACGTGAATCGTCATCCGTTTCTGGCCCAATTGTGGAGGTGAGTGGTGGAGGAGGAGGGGGTGGAGGATGAGAAGCTACAACAGCAGCAGATGGAGAGTGGTGCAAGTCCAAAGGTAAAGGTGGGATGTGAGGGGAAGGAAAAAGAATTCCCTTAGGATGGGGCATAAACTGCTGTCTGTGTGGTGGCATTACACTCAGAGGATGCTGGGAAACGCACAAGCTGGACACACTCGTCGAAGATGCCGCAGCAACAGCAGCAGTAGCTACGGGAGGATTGGCGGAGGTGACGATTCCTACTCGAGGTGACGGAACTATGATGCTAGAAACGGTCTGTTGGTGAGAAACGTGTGACTTCTGGTGATGTACATGTTCTTGATGCTGAACCTGTTCTTGGTGTTGATGTCGTTGCTGCTGTTGCTGCTGTAGAGGATGATGACTTGGATGATGATGCTGGTTATTATGGTGATGATGCTGTAATGTATGGGTCTGATTAAGTATGTGGGAATGATGTATTTGTTGATGGTTATGCTGTGCAACATTGCCAGTGCTGATGCTGCAGCTAGAACTAGAAGAAAGATGATTAATCTGATGCTGTGAAGATACTTGGCGCGATGAACTGTGATAGTGCGGAGATGGCGACGAAGCGGTGGGTAGAGGCGGAGGGGGAGGGGATTGTGGTGGCGTAGGGGGTGGAGGCGCACCATAATTGTGGTCTTGAAGCACAAACGGCAGGTTATACGATGAGCTGTGCTTCGATGATGACGAAGAGTAAAACGATGACGAGGGAGGAGCACTCACAGATACACTTGATGAGCCATCCAGGGATCGGCCCATTGTCTCTCCCACATTGGATCTACAATTGGAAATCAAGAAAAATATTAATCACAAGGACTTGCATACCATACAGATAATCTATACACTAAATATATGATTTGAACAAAGATCTAACAAACTAAATAAGAAAAAGAAAAATTAAATATGTTACAGTAAAACTTATTTGAAACAGAGAAATTAAGAGTACAAAAAAAAATATTCCCTTCTATATTTCATTTTGTTCCTATTCATAAAGAGAAGCAATATAACTAAAATACTGGCAAGGGGACTTGTCTAAAGCATATAAAAAAATGGTTGCCCAAGCTTTTATCTATAAACAGTACTATACATTACAGTATATGTATATTGACAATTCATGTAAGATAACTCAAATGGTATACAGTATAGCTTTTAATTCTCACAATACGCATTCATGTCAAGTCAGTCTAACCTTATTCATGTTAGAATCATGCAGGTAATGTACTTCCTTTCCTAATCTCCGTAATACTATTTCAATCATACACATAGTGTCTATAGAGATAAAAACTTAAAACATTTTACTTGAATATTTTATCAACACAACCACAAACCTCTTCTTCACACTGGCTTTCACACATTTTCTTTTATATTATATCAAAAATATCTTTAAGTAATTTGTACTTTACCTAACTATACAATACTGAATTGTTTAATAAAAGTGTGCTTTCAGCGAAGCTGGACAAGCTGTAAAAAGTCAACTAGGTAGCGGTAGTTACTGGTGGGTGACAGGGAATCCATTCCCAACCAACAGGTATCTGAGCTCTCACTTCAACCTTCAGCCTAGGACTTGCGGAATGTTTGAGACGGGAAGTGAAACTTGAAGGACTGAGGTTTGTATATAGTTAGGAAAAATCACATTCTTTAAAAATCTATGATACGTTCCTACACAAACACAGCCTTTCATCCTGTAATGGGAGACTTTTAATCCTTAGGAGGGAGGAAGTACCTATAACCAAACTGGCTAGTCTACAATCGCAGTAACCTTCTAGAGACTTCCTCATGAAGATGCGCCAGGTGTTAGGCTAAGTCAATGACAGGAACTGGTAGATGGTCAAGAAAAACCTACATCTATGAGGAAGATATGTTGTCAGAATGTATGGTAATTATGAAAATGTCCCTTACATTTGGCCATCATCCCTGTCGTCTGGAAGGATAAGGGAGAAACTTCTAAAGAAAACTTATTCAAAAGTAAAGTTGCTCGATTATGTGGTTCCCCTACATTTAGTGTTCAATACAGCAAATAATACAGGGGTCAAAGGACCTGTCAATCTACCTCACATTCTTGACTTACATCAAGACCTCAATCTTAGACGAGATGTTTTTTGTCCTGTGGAGGAGCTAAGTTTGCTACATAGTGTGTAAAGCAACTACCAGAGAGCCAAGGATACTAACATCCACGGATATGTGGGTATGCAGTAGGTAATGGGCAGAGACAGCTCTCTCATTACCCAACTCTCGTCTTCATGAATTAAGGCCAACCGGTTCTTCCCGAGAGCTGGGGTCAATGCAGTGTATCTCACTTCGTGGCCTTGAATCTGAGATGCTCCTTTTGTCTTCTCACCAGCTGGAGGAACATGTCTGAATGTTCCACAAAGTAAAAAAGAAAGTATTTTAGGGTCTTTTTTCTCTTGTTCCTTGTCACTGAAGGAGAAGTAGTAGTGCCCTCCCTGGATGGGAAGGCAAGTCATCCTGGTCCCTGCTAGATCTTAAAGGACAGAGATGAAGAAGAAGGCCTTGAAGTCATGAAAATCTGGGTCTTAGGTCCAGACCACAAACTCCTGAAACAAGGCGATGAAGATTTTCTATCCTCCAGAACAACTTGTGAAAGGGTAAGATATGACATTTCCAACTGGCTTTGTCAGGGCTAGGCTAGTAGAGGACAGGCTCTTGGATTGAAATCCTATCTGCTGTCCATCCCTTGGGTTTGAGCAGGATTGCTTGCAAGAGCTCCAAACTTACGAAAATTTCCCAGTGGCTTAAGCAGTTCTCATACATTCCAGACTTAAGTCCCAGATGAAAAGTTGTATTGGGGGTCAAGTGCTATTCTTCACTGCAAAGATGGAGAAACTTACATGACGAAGAAAGAAAGACACCAGCTGGTCAGGCTACCAGCAAAATGTGGCCACTTTGGATAGATCAGGATCATATCTAGCCTCGATGTAGTCTCCCGATTGCTAAGTAATTGGCGAAAAAGGGAAACGGGCGGAAAGGAGTCAGCGCGTCTAATTTCCAAAGATGTTAAGAGTCTTTGAATGATGATGACGGACTGGGGAATAATGGGAAGTTTCTTGTTCACCCAGTCAAGCAATGGTAAAGACCCAAGTAAGAAACCTCTCCATCAAGCAAGATGTACGAATCACATTGACCCTCACATAAGTCCTCCTTACCCGAGTATGTTTGCTCGTAGAGTCTTTTTGCCTGGAATGAACTTTCGCAAATATCTTTACCAAATTGATGACTTCAAAAGAGTGCACCTGCTTGATAAGTCACTGAAATGAGACCTTTTGCAGACAGTCACGGACTGGAGCATTATTGTTCACCAATGCTATTTTGGCAAGTTTGCAAAGAAATGCTCAATGTGTTATCAGTAGGTTCAAAAGCAGTTACAGAGTACTGTACTTCTTTAGTGGGTCTCATATACACAAGACAGAAAGGATCTCGGATGGCAGCCTCATCACTCACTGGATGCGCGTGTGGTCGCAGATTCTCCGGAGGTGAATTTCAAGTTCAACTCCATATTGATGCTTCCCATAATCCGGGAGCAATCACTGGTGTGGAAGCATCTATAGAATGGGTTCTCCAATAACAAGAAAAGATTCAGAAGACATAACCATCCAAAAGTTCTTAGTTGTGCAGGAGCAGCTTCATTTCTTTCCTTAGTTCGCTGAAACTAATATTCCATGTACTACCAACATACTTTGGTTATCTATTACTGCCTAGCCATGCAGCTGAGTTACTGATAGAACGAGATTCTCATATTATGGCCAAAAGAAGGTCAACTTCCTCTGTCTTGGAGTATTGTTTCACTGAGAAAGAGAAGACAATCTGGTTACCGAATAAATCCAATTAGCAAGTCTTGCTCTCGAAGACACCATAAAGGTGAGCATGTACCCTCTGGGTGAAAAGCAGTCTGAAGTTACATCTTGACCTGCAAACCAAAGCCTAGAGGAAGAGGAGGAGATTATGATGGACCAGAAGACCGAATCCTTCAGGTTCAACAGAGCAGGAAAAGTCCTCTTTGTGATAATAAACTGTACAGCAATTGCCATCTTCCTTTGAGAGGGAGGAAAGTCAATCACTTGGCTCCCATGGACTTCATTGTAAAGAGACATTTTTGTGTGAAGATTTAAAAACCTTAGCAATAGCATTCTCAGCCAATTAAAGTGATTCAAAACATAAGATACTTCTGATGAAATTTCTCATGAAAGAGCCTCTACAACCTGAATCAAGTATGCAATCCTCGTGATTAATCTGCTCGGAATTTGTACATCAAAAGTAATGAATGGCACTCTCGAATTGAAAAATAGCACATTTACTTAAATCACATGTGGCAAACCCACCTCATTCCAGGCATTTAAACAAACCAGTGACCTTGAGAATACGATTTCAAGATTTGTACATACAGTATACATAGGAATTCAGTAACAAGAGATCCTGAGTGGTATAGGATTAAGCTTGCAGGGATTCAGTGCATGGTGTTTCCATAAAATATACTGTACGGGAGGGACCCTGACTGGGGATGGTGCGTGCTTAAAATTGTACAGACCAAAATAAGGGAGAAACTCGTATATAGACAAGTGCTTGGGCACAGTTCAGTGCGATATAATTGGAGAGTGAATGCTAGAAGGCAAGAGTATGCCTAAATAGGCATGTACGTGAGTATTCAAGATGAGATGAATGAGCTCCGGACACACACAAGGTTCTAATAAAACTCGAAAGATCTTACTAGTCTTTACATTGAAAAGGGAAATCCTGAAGAGTACTTATGGGCATATACGAACAGGTAAGGGGGTCCTCCTGTAAGAGCATGTACTGTAAACAGATGTGGGCACTGCAGCATGTGCTCGCACACGATTGGATTTCTTTATCCATAAGAGGTAAAGATGGGTGGAACCCTTCCATACCGACCAGCAGTGGTTGAAGACACAGGGGCAGAAGTGGAGGAGAAACTTAAAGTCCTCCTTCTAGTGTGGCTTCCAGGCCAGTAACAACACTGCAACAAGGAAAGAGATCCTAGGAACTCTAACAGAGAGATAAGTCTTTAGCACCTTTCCGGACACAGGACGACAATGATGAGAAAGATGGCATCCCTCACCTTCAACTCAGCATAAGCAGACACACTCCTTCCCAATCATGAGGGAAGTAACAGCAACAAGAATGCTGTCAAATATCCCTCGGAGATAATGAACTGTTAATAATCATCTGAAACACAAAAGATTAAAACAGCCAGCAGTTGGCACTGGGAGTATGTCCGCACTTTTTAGAAGCTGAAGACAAAAAGTGAGAGCTCAGTAACCTGTCGTGTGGGCAGGACTTCCAGCCCCCTCGTCAAAGATTTAACAACAAACTGTATCCTGCTTCACTAAAGCATACACCTATTATAGGATGAAGGTTTGTGTTAGCATAGGATCAAATGAATCGTTAATTCACGAATTATGGATATATATGTGCAGGTCCTTTTCATAGTTCAAGGGTTTCTGGGACAAATGTTCGACTCTCCCTAGGGATAATTCACTCTCCAACATGTTAACCTAAACCTTGAATGGGAAAAAAATTCCTATATTATTTGTCTTTTATACTTTATGGAACTTCGATATAGTACTTTAATGTATATAGAGTACAAACAAAATTTAGTTAAGGCAAGAACTTCCTTGCTGTAATATGAATCTAAAGTATTGTACAGTATAGTACAGTATTGTACTTAGGTAAATGCTACCCACTTCGCAGTTTCACAGAAGCATAAAGTACTGTACTTAGGAAAGTAAAAAAAAAAAAAATATTATATAACCTATTTATACCCTACCAATTCTGAAACCTACAGACCTTTGAAACATCATAACTTTTGAATACTAAACATACCTTGGTGGTTGCGTGTAAGCAGCCAAGGTAACATGATGCGTAGGGTTTTGGGCGTTGGTGGTGGCCCCACCAGGACTAAGCACCAGCTTGTGAACCACTAGCGACATACCGCCGCTACCTTCCTTCACTTTCAACCCATGCCATCTTTATTAGGGTTACTGAAAATATCAAAATAAATAAGCATGATGTTAAGTCTTACTTTCAATTCATCAAAAATAGTCTACAACGAAAACTTGTAAATATGAATACAGTTGTGACAAATTACAAAAACATAGCAAAATAATGTTACTAAAGGCAGTACAACTTCATCTACAGAATGTATCTAAAAGTCTATGACATCTTCCCATCATTATAAGTGACCCAACATTCCAGAAGACCTTCAAGTGCTCTTACAAGACTAAATTGTGGGTAAACTCTCAACACCAAATGATAAGGAGAGGTATGAGGGATTGAACAAAAACCCAGGCAAAAGGAATATCTTATATTGTATTGCCATGCCAATATAGAATGAAAATAATTTCAATAATAATGTTCAGAGAATTTAATCATAGCATAGATTACACAGTCCAATAAGAATTGGCTACTAAAATTAAGTATGGTACACTTAAAAGGAGAGATGAGAGGGGATTCTTTAATGGAAATATAAATAAATTCAAGTATATTTATAACTGACCATCCTTTACATTCAGATCTCCTGGACAATTCTATCCTGTTCGTAATACTAGGCAGGCAGTTAATTCTAATAGCCAGGCCTTCTCCATCATGAGGCTCAATACTACACAGTATTCTAAAAGTTTTATTCCAGCTGTGACCAAGTTGTGGAATGATCTTCCTAATCGGGTAGTTGAATCAGTAGAATTTCAAAAGTTCAAAGTCGCAGCAAATGCTTTCATGTTAACCAGAATGACATGAGTCTGTTTATAGTTTATATATGACATATCTATTTTGACGTTGTTACTGTTTTTAGAATG
This sequence comes from Palaemon carinicauda, assembly GCF_036898095.1. NCBI lineage: Eukaryota > Metazoa > Arthropoda > Malacostraca > Decapoda > Palaemonidae > Palaemon > Palaemon carinicauda. The sequence continues at coordinate 5,355,571 of NC_090730.1, read as the reverse complement.
ATTTATTGTTAATTTGTTCTCATCATTTATTTGCTTCCTAATTTCCTTTCCTCACTGGGCTATTTTTTTCCTATTGGAGCCCTTGAGCTTAAAGCATCTTGCTTTTCCAACTAAGGTAGTAGCTTGGCTAGTAATAATAATGATAATAATAATAATAATAATCTGCAATTGTTTGTGTTACCACAATTTAATAAAATTCATTTATCAAATAAATTTCACTGAACTGTTATATACATGTTTCAAAGTCAATTACTGTACTGGAATCTGAAATATATTTCTTTGTTTACTTCCAGACTTGCTATTCTTGTTACTGTACCTAAAACACCTACACTAATCTAGAGCTGATACATCCAACTGTTATTGTCTCTTCCTATGAAGAAACTACACCCTGTTAAAGATTGCTTGGCCAGTTAATGACCTTCTTATCCTACTTCACAAGGAGTACATACAGTATTATGAATCTCAATACTTTGATCGGCTTTATATATCATTATGGATTTATTCTTGAATGCAAATACTCTAGTGCAATATAAGCAGTAAACAAATTAAAAAAACTAGGATACATAACTACTAAACATTCTTTAAAAAGTCCTAAGCATTCTGTACCATCATCTGACCCTAACAAAACATTAGTAATGTATGTTATGTTGGAGATGTGACAGCATGTTGCTGGGTAAATGCCTTGAATATTCATCTAATGTAACTCCACCAGGGTTGCTAGTCACTCAGATTTCAGCAAATTCCAAGGAACAGGTATTTCATTATTCAGTCCCAGCTTTACTTCCAGTACAATAAATACCAGTAATGAAACATTGATAATCATAATTACCCATAGTTAAATTTCTATTTAAAATCACATAATTCTGGATCTAACATTAACCATTCAAAAATCCTAGTTTTGCCTAATGATATCAGATATTAGGAAAGAGATTGTGGTGCCAGCAGCAGCAGAGGTGTGAAGGTGGACAAGTGATAAATAGCTACAGGGAAAAGAAAGATATTGGTGGAATCATGAGGTTCAAACATGTGAAGGAAAAGAGAATAGCCAGAAGAGAAGGGAAGATAGGATCGAATGAAACAGACAAAATGTCAAGACAAAACAATGCTTCTCCAAATGACCTTCAGTGTCAGATTGAAGTGAGACACCTGCCATTAAAGTTTAATGATATCACACTATTCAGACCATAAGTGAGCAAAAGGTAAATGCCATTCACACAATCTCAAGATGACAGCCTTTCATAGGTGACTTGGCTAAAACTACAGAAGCATTCAAGTGAAATTATAGTACTGCAAAGTCAATATCCACTATAGAAAGCTGCCATAAAAATTAAACAGCACAATCTCTTAAAATTCAGCAGTACAGTAAATATATCAGTATGTATACAGTACCATGTGAATGCATCATTCCTAGATTGATTGTAAGATGATATAAGGGGTTAAGGGAGAGATATAAAAGTGATGCCTTACATCTATCAAAACTTGACAGGCTGTAACACAAATGTACAGTAGAGTAGAGAGCAATTTAATGAATAAAGTTTCAATTGGGAAAAAGGTTCTATTCATTTATAGTATTTACAATCTTGACATCAATGACAATAGTAAAACTGTTCCAAAATACCAACCATGTAAGTTGCAATCACATAGGGCAAATATTTTCAACAGCAATATTTTTCAAAAGTATTCTAAACTACTATGCAGTAACTACAAAAAAAAAAAAAAAAAAAAAAAAAAAAAAAAAAAAAAAAAAAAAAAAAAAGGGGGGGGGGGGGCATGGGTACAATACTCTAATAAATAACATTACCCCATTATTTTGGGAAACTCCATTGTACATTACAGATCAAGTCTCATAACTCGAAAACTTTCATAAATTTATAATTTTGGACTTGACATGTAAAGAACTCATAAAATCAAGCTACTATGAGATTCAGGGCCTCTGTAACACGTTTTTTTCGCAATAACTTTTTTTCTATGAATTTCATAAATATAACGCTTATTCAGAATGCACATTATATCTACACATAAATTTTGACTATATTCTGCATTACGTAGGTTGAATAAATTTGGTACTTTATTAAGTAAAAGTGACGATTTTTGAAGACGGGCCAACTTACTCAGAGAAAAGGTTTCGAACGCACTCGTTACGTAACTTATGACGGCATTTCTTCTCTCTTTCTCGATCGATGATTGGTTATACGTAACGAAGGCTATACCTCTGCCAACAATAACACAAAAGTGTAAATAAAAGCAAAGCAGTACACCTTTATGAACTCTGAAACCTCTCCACTGAGAATTGTCATAATGAACAAACTAACAAAATATGTTAATAAATACAAAAACACTTCGATTATTAGTCTAACTCCCAGAATAAGTTTCCTAAGAAATTACAGTTTACTTTATAGGTCACAATCAGATTGACAAGGTGTATGGATTAGTTGGTAATTTTCAAAAACGTAGTAGACCAGCTTGATTTGATAACTGCTATATCCAATGTCCAGTAATTTTTATTTATTGTCTAGCTACCTACGTATTTACTGTAAAAAAGAAAAAAATAAATAAATAACTGGTACCATATTTTGGCTTTAAACCTTCACCAGTAATTATCGTCAGAATGATGACTTCACGAGGCTCCACCCACTTTGGCCTCGTTGTAATTCAGGATAACACTGAAGGCTATCATGGGCATTGTTGGATCAGAAAATTAAAATTCTGGCTATAAAAAACTAATTTTTTGAGTAGTTGTAAGAAGTGGTAAATGATCCTCAAGGATCCCAGCAGTTGGCCTAAACGTTTAATTCATGTATAGTACTGTTACGGCACTACTGCTACAGTACAGTAGTATTACTACGCTAGCACAAATACCCCACCCACATTTATGTATCGTTCCGCCATTCATAAAGTCTTTGTCATATTCTTTCACTGTGCAATAAGCCATGGCCACCTCAGAAATTAAGTTTAACTTTAGATGATAGGTTATTTCATTAAGCTGACAAATTATGGCAACTGGGTATGTTATTGCCGATGTTGAAGCTAAAGATAAAGTATGGTATCATTCCTTCATTGCATTATCATCTTTACTACTATTTGTTTTGCTACACGTAGTAATTATTTTAAAGGATAAATGGATTATGTTCACTTTACTTCTATAAATTCCCATTAGATGTACAAATAAAACTCCTAAAACTATTCAGGATTTATTTATAAAATGCAGTCATGCCCAAAACATGGCTAAATCGGTTGGTCTGATGGAGATTTTAGCACAAAAATCTTATTTTAACAAAAATAGTTATATAAAGACTGTTTACATACAATCCCTCTCTTTCTCTCTCTTTTGGTGGCATAGTGAATAGTTAATAGAAATGTTCAAAAGCCTGAATGACATTACAAGTATTATAATCATGTTACGCTAAATACAAATCAGACTATAAACATTGGATTTAAACTAGAAACTGAATAATTACCTATTCAAGCTATAGTAAATATGGCCACGGGCTTTCTCTTGACTGTATAAAGTTGCAAGTCGTAAGACAAATGCAGTTTTGCAACCACGGGGGCAATTCCAAATCCTGTTAGCCATTCTTGACTGTTATGGGTTTCAGAGCCGATGGAAGAAGTTGAATGGGTGTCTGGTGGATGGGCGGGGCAAAGTTTTGTCAAAAGGTGTTTACATTGCTTACGTAGTGAATGTTTTCGACTCTTGGCTCGTTATCACTGGCTATGGCGTCGACTAGATCATTTTTACTCTATAAAAATTAAAACTATCGGGTTTAGGTTATTGATAATGCTGACAAAATTTGTGTGTGGTTGTAAAATATACATATGTCAACTTTCAGCTACATCCGATGCTTTGATAAGGAGCAAAGTCCAAAAAACCGTGTTACAGAGGCCCTGAATCTCATAGTAGTATATTGTTAATTTTTCAACAGAGGTCTCAAAAATAAAAACTATTCACCAGTATACACTCCCCAAAATCTATCGAAGTTTTTCCAATAATTTTATGATCTTGTCATAAATAAAACAATAGAATGTATTGAAAAGCTTATATATTTGCTCCCCCTTGTAAAATGAGGTAAATACAGTCTTATTTTGTCTTTGCATACGATACTTTATTGTAAGGTTACCTCAAAGTGAATTAATTCCTACATGCAGTACATATACTTTATATAGGAAATATTTATTTCAATGTTACTGTTCATAAAACATTTAATTTTTCCTTATTTTCTTTCCTCACTGGGTTATTTTCCTTGTTGGGGCCCCTGGCCTTACAGCATCCAGCTTTTCCAACTAGGGTTGTAGCTTAGCAAGTAATAATAATAATAATAATAATAATAATAATATACTGTAGAGTAGTACTGTATTGACATAGATTACCCAAGTAATCAAGTCTAGTGACTTGCTGTAAGTTTATACATAATAATAATAAATTAGAATTTTATGCGATAATTTGGTTTTGTTCCGTAAAATTTGAGAATGAGAAATGTACAGAAAAAATCAAACATTAGTTCCAGGTATTAGACCAGATTAAATTCCAATACATATACCAATTATGAAAAAAATCAGAACGAAAGAACACCATAGATTTTAGCTTGTACCGTAACAAGATACTCTTATCAAAACAAATCTCAGAAGCACTAACAATCAACCTGTCCATTGATTCACGTAGACAGGCAACCCCTGAAGAACAAAATCTATTAATAGATTTGTCTAGAAAAACTACCGAGTACAATAATAATTTGCAGAACAAAAGACAAAAATAAAAAGCTTATCATGTGGTGAATCCAGCTAAAATTCTCCACTTATATAAGATAATAATGATGTACTGTTAACGTACACTAAAGGTATTGGTAATGTAGTGTACTGTACTCTGGAAGGCCTTTAATGCAAAACACTGATTTACTCTTCCTAATACAGGTCACCCTGAGCTTATGGTCATCAAATCTCTACTTGCAGTTCAATTCAATGGTGGTTAGATTCAAGATAATTGTGAATAGATAAGATCGAGTTGGGATTTTCTAAGTTTCCTTTCTGATATTTTAATTCAATCTAAAATTCTTTGTTGAAGCCCTTGGGCTTGCAGCATCCTGTGTTGCCAACTCAGGATGTAGCTTAATGATAATAATAACACCATCTAACTTATTTCATTCATCAAAATTATGACTCAAGTTACTACATCTTTATACCACACAATAGCCATTGAGATGTTTTTTTGAGTAAACACAAATGCAAATCTGATAACAATGTATGATAACAGTGAGTATTGTACATTTGTACTCATTCCCTGTCTTGTTATCTTGATTTTTTTTCATTAATCAGTTGAATATATTCGATAAGAAAAGTTACCCAGACTCAATTATCATCAAGAGATAGCTTATCACATTCAAGAAAAGCTTTAAGCAAGAAATAACACTATTTTGGGGACTATAGAGATAACCTTTCCTGTGATCTGGTTTATCTACATAAGTTAGTGAGAAATAAAGTTCACTATAAGAGATTTCAGATGACTGTATAGCATTAGTTTTTCAGTGCAAATACAGCCATCTTCTAATGACTATTGTGATCCTTTGAAAGTAAACGTTTGAGCTATTGTCATAAATGAATTGCAGATTGTTTTGAGCATCCTTGGTAATCTCAATCACTTCAATCCACTAATCCCAAATAATAGAGTATGCAGCTTCCTAACTATGGAGAGTATTCATCCTTGTTCGATCACCCTCTCCCCCAACAACTATAGGCTAACCTCACCTATGATTCAATTCTAGCCTAATCTACAGTAAAATGAGCAAGAGAAATTAATGGGATTAGCAAAAACTGTATTTTTCTGGCTATATGTATAATGCTTAGAAAGACGAGAAAGTACTGTATGTATATTATGAGGAAGTTTCCTTTACCAGGCATGTTATAAGAGAGATATGAAGCCAATAAGGGAAATGAAATGCAAACTTCATTGGTAGTAATTCAAAATTCAATAGGTATGGATTTAACCTCAAAGGGAAAACAAATACAAAAACTACCAAATTAAAATTATTACTGGAATTATAATAACAAAAGTGAAAAGACATTGCAAAGGACGATGACAACGACGTCTCGGTTTTTACAGTACAGCTAAAGAGCACTGAGCATTGTAGAGTTTGTGGCAATGACCTGTCCTTGGAGAGTTTAGATTAATCAGTAAAGCAATTTTATCTTGAAAGGACCATTATCTTACCAGAAAATTTGTAAATGGCTGCCCAAATTATGGGTTGGCAATTGTCATATTATTGCTCTCTCTAGTTCTCGTGCAATGTTTAATAGCGTACAGTATATAAGAGATAATGATAACTGCACTTTAAATGAATAGCTAATTCCCTTGGATAATATAATGCAATGGTTTCAGACATACCTCTCCAGAACTTGGATTGGATTTATGAATTTGGAGCAAAAGCTCCAGCACTGGGGCCTGGGAGGCTTAATGTGCCACTGTGGGGAAAACCATACAGTTGCACGATGGAGTCAAAATTGGTTGGATAGAAAGATCTTGAAATAACTTTACATTGGAAATACAATACTTGTGCATTAGTACCAAAATGTACGACAATCAAGTACTCCTACCACATGGAATTGTCCAGGCTGGAGATTATTTTATGTCTACAATCTTGAATTATCATATATGGTATACTAACAGAGGAATGATAGTGAAGTAAACCAATGCAAATGCATATTGAAAATACCCGAAATGTCCAACAAAATAAGAAAACAAAAATTAATACAAAGTGCAAAATGTAAGGACAAAGCAACATTTCAAAATACTGTACTAATTCATGAATACCTAAACATGAAAAACTAAATGGAAGGAGAAACAACTCTTTATTTATAAGTACTTAAAAAAGATAAATAGTTCTTTAATTGGCCACTTTTACCCCTTTTATTACCATCAATATCATGTAGTTTAACCAGACACCTATGCCAAAATCTTATTCTAATCAGGCTATTCAAAAGGGTTTGTTATCAATGTAATACTAGAGTAAGGTGCAAATTTTATTTTAAAAATTGTAGTATCTAATACTGTATACTTGATCCTCTGATTAGTGAAAATAAAGTGACATGGTTTTTGGATTTATGCCTCTATTTTCCAGTGACTTTATAAGAAGATACTGTAAGTGATAGCCTATTAAAAAAATATATATATAGCTTATCTGAGCTGGTATAACTTAATCCATGTACCGTTGAGATATACTTTGAAGCGGGACAAGTACAGACACTGCATATTGGGTCAGTTTATAGAACAGTACTATGATTGGGGGACGTGGAAGAGAAAATAACCCTAAAAATGAGTACGGAAACAGCGTCCTTAGTTGAATAAGGAAGAAATCCAGAAGATTAAGTTGCTTGCTATCACTCTTTGACAACCGATGGACACGATATACGTCAACAAAGTCTTCATCGCCCTGATGAACAATAGAAATAATATTTTTCTTTAAATAATCATTAAAAATAGAACTCTGACCCTCAAAAAAAAATTAACTATTTTAGTGGTAGAGCCTTGGTTGAACTTCATCCCTAAGGTTTGGAATAATGAACGAAGCCACATATTGGCTACTCATGCACCAAATTCTAGTCGGCCTTTTTCTCTTGACTTTGCTAAAAATAAGAAGCACATGTGCATATATTTTGGTATATTCAGCCTGGATATATACCTCCAATTATTATTCATTATACCAAACACTGCATAATGACTTTTGGGAAGTTTTGTTGTAGTGATGCTTGGAAGAATATTTTAGGGTTCTAAGAACTCTTCTAAAGCTGCATGATGACAACTTGGATTTTCTCAGAAATGGCAAGATGATGCAACAGTAAGTTCTGCTTTGATATCTGAGCAGAACTTAGAATCGTAGAACAACCCAGGCACCAAGAAAATTCAGGTTCGAGTTGCCGAGATACAATTTTAACAAGAACTATATCACTTGTCTAGCTCTATAGATTTTCTACAGAGTACAAATGTTGACGTCTTTATGAAAACCCAATTTCATGTCTTTCAACTAAACCTACTTAATTGTTAAATTTCTCTTAGGCCTAGTTTGAGTACTCCACATAAATGTCCAAATTTTTCACATATAAAGGCAAATCTAAACATTCCCTGATCATAAATAAGTGCACTAGAGTGATTTGAAAAAAAGACATTCTACCAGTCACCATTTTCTCTCAGAACTTTCTTTAACGATCTTTTTCTTTCGTGATTTACAAAAAATCTTCCAGATCACATTAGAAAAACTAACAAGCCTCTTTATACGAAATTTGTTCAGGATCAAATTACAAGACTTATCAAACTCATATCTATTATACTTTTTCATTTTTCTACGAATACGTAGCATACGTTTTGGCCAACATATCTAAAAATTTATTATCAACACATGTTCAATTACAATTCTGATTATTCTGTCATAAAATATACCCATTTACAACTAGACAAAACACTATGAATGTTTTAGCTGGAATATCATGGTCGCTTTGCAGTTTTAAAAAAAGCATTTCTTCCAAGTTAACCGATAATACTTTAAGAGTTCGTTCCTGGTGACGAAGAACTCTAATTAATTGCACAGTCGTCAAAGAGTTTACATATGAAACTCAATTTTAATAATCACACTGAATTCAAAATCACATTGCATTGCATATGATTCTCTACCCGTTTTCCCCAGGAGATTAAAACTACTGTATACGAGAGAATGCATATGCAGAAAGAGTATTACTGTACATTATTAATAAGAACCATATTAAGGGGTATATGTATGATGACGGCCATCCCCATAACTTCCTTCTTTTCAAGCATATTGCTAGGAATACGGAGGTCTAAGGGGGGTCGCAGGCAAGGTCATGGCATGTAGGTTAGGTTAGATTAGCTTAGATGGTGCGCTATAAACGCTGGAGGTCCCGTCCGTCATTATACAAAGGCTCACAAATTTGAAGCTTTGACCTGCAAACTGTTTTAGACTCGTGGACATTTTGACTTTGATCGAGTCTAACGCTAAGAGGCATTATTATCATTAATATTACTACCCTGGTTGGAAAAGCAAGGTGCCATAAGCCCAAGGGCTGCAACAGGGAAAAATAGACCAGTGAGGAAAGGAAATAAGTAAATAAATGATATGAAAAAGAATGAATGAAAATAACTTGGGTAGACTTGCACGCCTGTGTAAAGCGTTAATCGAGGAACCCTTACACCTGACACTTCAATCCCCTAACACAGGGTGTAGAGGCCTAATCTTCACCCTTTCGAAACCCACCAAGTTAACCAGACCTGAACGACGTTAATCAAATATTTTTATTTATTTCTTTTACGGTTAGTTTTGATCGTATGACATACGGAACCAGTTGGCGGTTTTCCCTTAAAAACAGTTTTTGCTCTAAAAGAACCAGAAAATCACTTCACATGTAAACTGGACATGCTGTTATCAGCAAATAACATTGCATACAATTACTTTTTAAATGTTTTTCTGATGGTCTACCTTTGCCTAGGGTCTAACCAGGGTAGGTCTATTTATAGGCTACTTGCTCGATTAGAGCACATTAAGTTCCCTAAGATTAATAAGGAGATATAACAATAGATGACATAAGAAGCGTTGTAGAGCCTGCCTTAGCAACGCCTTCTCTTTGACCTGCAACCTACACGGAGGTGTTTCTCTCGAAAGGTAGGCCCGTAGGCTACAGGCTCTATTAAACATTAATTAACTTCGAGACATTAAAAAGATGATACGAAAGTGTAAAAAAGCTTAAAAATTAACTAAATAACCAAATAAGAGTTAAAATCACCTCTGGAGAGAATAAACGAAGCGTTGCAGGACCTGGCTTAGCAACGCCTTCTTTTTGACCTGCAACCTAGACCGAGCCTCCTCTTTAGCTCTCTCTCACCTTTCAGGGCCTGGCGGCGTCGCTGCAGAAGCGTGGAAGGGAGGGCGGGGGGACGTCGGTAAATCCAAAAAATGGGAACCAAAAGAGATTTGACAACGAAAAATTTTTTTCCAATTTTTCCAACACCGTTGGCCGAATGTAAACACAAACACTTCACCTCGTCCACATCACCATAACACTGGCTCTTTTCCGGCGCTCTGGCTTTCCCCCAGCTGAATTATCGGTATTTAATTGATGCTGACCTTAAAAGGAGTAATTTGCCAAGGAATGGGTGCCTAACACTCGCTACAACTCTAGATATTAGGCAGAAAAACACTAAAGAGACAGGAATTGTTGTTTCTTTTGGGCGGCCATCTTGGATATTCGAACACACGGGGCTCACATCCACGGTGCCGTGTGCACAACGGCGCACGCGCAGTCGCGTCTGTTTCTGCCTTTTAGTATTTCATATTTAACATATATATGAACTTCCTTCTCTATATAATTCATCAATTATACTTAATTAATATTCTAAGAAATATCTTATACCATATATACTGCATCAACATATAATTACCGTTAAAAAAATGACATATCACATTTGAAACAGACATACGATTTTTTTTCTGTTTTCAATAATATTTGTATGTTTACCTTTTTCGATTTTAACATAAAAATTACCTTCCTTCTATATATAATTCATCAATTATAGCTAATTAACATTCTAAGAAATGTTCTATACGATATAAACCGCATCAACGTGTAATTACCGCTAAAGAAATGACATATCACATTTGAAACAGACATACGATTTTATTTTCTGTTTTCAATATTTGTATGTTTACCTTTTTCGATTTTGTGAATTACAGTACGGTAATTGGTCAATAGCTTCCAATTTGCACGAAGCATTGCAAAATGTTTTCAATGATATCCTTTGTCAATGCTATTTAAACAAATGTTTGCAAGACAGTCAGTGACATTGTGGTGGCCTAACAATGTACAGAATTTCTGTTCCATATTATATGTTGCGTAAAAAAAGATGTAACTGACTGTCCCTTTACATTTATATACTGTATACGTTTATCAATGTTCTTCACATCACAGTTCACAGCGACGTTACATAAAATTCATCAAAATCGATTCTTGGAAAAGAGCAAAACAGAGCGCACACTGTAAATGGAAATATAAGTAACACTGCCTTTCTTATATATATATATATATATATATATATATATATATATATATATATATATATATATATATATATATATATATATATATATATATATATATATATATATATATATATGCGTGTGTAGTGGCAAGAGAAAATAAAAGGGTGAGGTAGCTTTATTGCTCTCGGGGCATTAAATAACAACACGGTAACCTTTCTAGATCATTTTTTACATTAAGAACATTAATAATTATATATAATGAACAATCATCTGGTTAAAAACGTGAAGAAATGCGCCGTGCAGCCTTTTCTCTGGGATTAATAATTAATCCACACACAACCTTCAATTGTATTGTTTCATCTAAAGAGATGGAAAAGGGTTAGTGTATGTTTGAACATGCTTAAAGAAATACCTCGAGGATGAAACAAACGCCATTGAAAGAAACGTCAATGGAAAGAAATATGGAGTAACAAGTGAGGAGCAGCAGAATGGCAAGTGCTATTATTAAGCTGACCAAGATTTGTAAGGTATGTCTGGGTGATGGAAAGATTCTGAAGTAGCTGATCATATCTATAATTCAGCATTTAAAGCATGCATGCCGTAGACTGTTTATCCTGTTATCCAAAAACTCAATTAAAGGAAATGTTGGCAGTCTTAGCACTGAGATAAAAACAGTGATTTTGCATTTGTAAGGCCTCTGGTATATGACCTGCCTAAATCCACCAATCAATACAGATTTTAATTGGTGCAAGTGGCACTGGGCATTTGTAGAAAAAGAAAGGTTTTGGTTAGGAACATCTGCTGAGCATTTACACTATTTTCTAGTACCGTCCCATGTCAAGGCATATATATATATATATATATATATATATATATATATATATATATATATATATATATATATCAAAGTTTTTTATAGTTTACATATTAAAGATCTATTCTGATGTAGTTACTATTCTTGAAATGTTTTATTTCAATTGTTAATTACTTCTCTTGTAGTTTCCTTTTTTCTTTTCCTCACTAGGGTATTTTCCCTGTTGGAGCCCTCGAGCTTATAGCATCCTTCTTTTCCAACTAGGGTTGTACCTTGGTAAGTAAGTAAATAAATAAATAATAATAATAATAATAATAATAATAATAATAATAATAATAATAATAATAATAATAATAATTAGATGGACATTAAAAATAACAGACTGGGTCCCTAGAGATCGTAAAAGAAGCAAGGGAAGGAAGAGAAGACAATGGATCGACAAACTAAGGAAGTTTGCTGGCGTGGACTGGCACAGAAAAACCGCAAACAGACGCAAGTGGAAGGACATGTCTAAGGCCTTTGTTCTGCAGGGAGTTAGTAACGACTGATGATGATGGTGTATATATATATATATATATATATATATATATATATATATATATATATATATATATATATATATATATATATGTTATATATATACAGTATATATATTGAATGTGTCTTTACACCAATCCAAATCTGTAATAATGGTTGGCTTTCGGCAGGTTACATGCCAGAGGCCTTACAAATGCAAAATCAGTGTTTTACCTCAGAGCCCTTAAAGTACCTATTTCCAGTCATGCATACCTTTTCTTATTCTCAATTCAGAGTTCCAAATGGATTACAGGAATGAAAATACCATTCTCTAGGACATTCAGTGAATTTTCAACTCCATAGGGATCATATTCTTTTACAGGATTCATACATACATACATATACCAAGGCACTTCCCCCAATTTTGGGGGGTAGCCGACATCAACAAATGAAACAAAAACTAAAGAGGGGACCTCTACTCTCTACGTACCTCCAGCCTAACAAGGGTCTCAACCGAGTTCACCTGGTACTGCTAGGGTGCCACAGCCCACCCTCCCACATTATCCACCACAGATGAAGCTTCATAATGCTGAATCCCCTAATGCTGCTACCTTCGCGGTCATCTAAGGCATCGGAGGCAGCAGCAGGAGTGAAATTATGACTGTGACAATTTACTGAATCCTGCCCTTCCTGGAGTACTGGCTAGTGCAGGCTGCCGCAGTGGCGCGCTGGCCTTGTATTTGCTTGGTTAGCAGATCAAGTTCTGTCTGTTTACTGGGGAGGCTACTACTGAGGTTAGGTACCGCAGTGGACCCTTGGGCTTGCCTGGTTATTGTTCTGACAAGCAACTCAGTATGGAATTTGGAATTAAAACCTAACAATTTTGACTTCCACTTTACTGCAGCTGTGGCCAGTTCGTACCTTTACTGCCACAACAATAGTAGTCTTCAGTAAATAGGTTGACTTAAAACATAAGGTTACCATTTTACTCAAGGAGAGGATTTAACATCAAAGTGAGAGAGTAGCCTCCCCCAAAAAAAGAGTTCACAGCCCTAGACTAGTCATTTCTCTACCTTGGAAGACGGTGCATTGGAGTCCCATGTCGCTAGCACTTCCTAGGGCAGGTCCGGATGCGTGCAGGAGGGATCAGACTGTAGGCTACCCCTTCCTTCCTCCATACTAGCAGTCAGTCTTATTCCTAACTGACTGATCTGCCACATACACTAATGAATATGGGACAGGGAGAGAAACAATAAAGTATTGCACTAATTATAACCAATGACTACAGCAAAATTGCTCCTGCCAGGGTCAAATAAAACTCCCCGTTTCCATGGTTACCCAATTAGTTTCCCTAACATTTCTGACCTAGACACTCATTCAGGCAATCTTTTATCATATTTGAATCGGTATTTCCCATCATATATCAATTCTATAAGTAAACAACGTGATGTGATACTACCACTAGAGAATTATTGGCTCAGTATTGGATCCCTCTCCCTGGTTACGGCTCATTTTTCTTTTGCCCACACATAAACCGAATAGTCTGGCCTAGTCTTTCCACATTCTACTCTCCTTATACATCTGACAACACTGAGATTACCAACCAATTCCTCTTTGTTCAAGGGGTTAACTACTGCACCCCAGTTGTTCAGTGGCTACTTTCCTCTTGGTAAGGGTAGAAGAGACTCTTTAGCTATGGCAAGCAGCTCTTCTGGGAGAGGGACACTCCAAAATCAAGCCTTTGTTGTTTAGTCTTGGGTAAAAATATACGGTTCTCGGCCGTATTTTCAGAAATACAGGCGACCATAATTTTTATAATACTTTTTTTTACTACCTTTTACGAGTTGGTGACCGTAATATCACTCCTTTACGTCAATAAAACCGTTTTTAAAACGGCAAATGCTTGGTAACACTTATTCTAGGACCTTTACCGTTTTTTACAGCAAATTTTTTAACAGTGTAAGGTGTAGAAGACGATAAGCAGCCTCGTGTGGATCTCTGAGCATTGCTCAATTGACGTAAACATTAAGTTAATTCTATGAGACTTTATGAAGTAGGTACAATATAATAAGAGAAACAATAAAAAACCTCACTTTTGAGATTAGTAAGGTTAGGTCTACGTCAAAAATAACAATAAAAGTAAGATAACCACAGATTATTCATTTCAATAGCAAGTAAAACAAATTTTAGAAATTAGTAAAGAGAAAACAACATACAACTAGAACAGCCACTCGGTAGAGTGCAAACCTTCGCCTATTTCATGTTATATATAAAAAGATAGGCAATTGAATTATGCACATTTTGGTACTCATTTCATGCAAATTGAATAAAAATTGACCAAGATATAGCAAAAAGACGTTTTTTACCTTTTCGTAACCTTGGCCTTGACTTTTGACCCAATCACTCCCAAAATCTAATCAAATTGCCCTTGGATTATGGCCAATCATCCGACCAAATTTCATGAGATTCGGTCGAAAAAGTTTTGTGGTTTGTGATTAGTTTTTTACCCTTCCTTGACCTTGCCCTTGTCCTTTGACCAAATCACTATCAAAATCTAATCAAATTGTCCTTGGACCATGGACAATCATCCCACAAATTTCATGAGATTCGGCCAAACAGTTATTGAGTTTTGTGACTCGTTGTTTTATCTTTCCTTGACCTTGACATTTGATCCAATCACTCCGAAAATCTAATCAAATTGACCTTGGACCATGGCCAATCATCCCACAAAATTCCATGAAATTCGGTCAAACAGTTTTTGAGTTATGCGAATCACAAACACACAGACAGACACACACCTATCAAAACATGCACCTACGCAAGGAAGTTGGCAAACGTACATGAGGTAAACATCAATGAAATGAGGAATTAGACCCCAAAACCCTGTGTTCCCTGAGATGTGTGTTCCCAGACCCCACTCATGTGACTGCTTAACCTCACGAGACGCAAGATGCAATTCAGAGAAGGATTTTAAGTCTAAACTTAAAGGGGAAAACAAGAAAGTTTTACCAGTGCGCGGTTTGAATATGCTTTGATGGCTCGCTAATGAATGTTAAAGAACTTGAAACGGAGTAAAAAAAAAAACACAAGACACATTTTTATTTTATTCTTTTTATTTATTTTTTTTTTTTTTTTTGTAATGCAAGACTTTGATATGATTGTATACGGCGTTATGATTTATGCTATATTTATCATTATAAGTGTATATATATATATATATATATATATATATATATATATATATATATATATATATATATCATCATCATCATCTCTTCCTACGCCTATTGACGCAAAGGGCCTCGGTTAGATTTCGCCAGTCGTCTCTATCTTAAGCTTTTAATTCAATACTTCCCCATTAATCATCCCCTACTTCGCGCTTCATAGTTCATAGCCATGTAGGTCTGGGTCTCCCAACTCTTCTAGTGCCTTGTGGAGCCCAGTTGAAAGTTTGGTAAACTAATCTCTCTCGGGGAGTGCGAAGAGCATGCCTAAACCATCTCCATCTACCTGTCACCATGATCTCATCCATATATGACCCTCGAGTAATCTCTCTTATAGTTTCATTTCTAATCCTGTCCTGCCACTCAACTCCAAATATACTTCTGAGGGCTTTGTTCTCAAATCTACCAAATCTGTTAAATATTGTTTCATTGTCATACCACGACTTGTGTCCATACAGTAACACCGATCTCACTTAACTGATATATAGCCTGATTTTTTTTATGCAACTTCAGGCGATTTGATTTCCAAATTTTACGTAACCTAGCCATTGTCTGATTTGGTTTTTTCAATCTTTCTTTCATTAAACTCATATTCTAAAGATCCTGTATTAGAGATCATAGTTCCTAAATATTTAAATGATTCTACCTCATTAATACTTTCTCCTTCCAATGATATTTCACCTTCCATTGCAAACTCCGTTCTCATCATCTTTGTCTCTCTTCTTTTTATCTAGAGTCCAACCTCATGTGCTATTTCATGCATTCTGGTAAGCAAGCTTTCCAAGTCCTGTGGTGTTCTGCTAATAAGGACATTGTCATAAGCATACTCTAGGTAGGCTAATTTCCTGTTACCAATCCAGTCCAACCCTTCTCCATCATCCTGAACTGTTCTATGCTTTACAAAATCTATGAGGATAAACACATAGGTGATAACACATTCCCTTGGAGTACTCCACTGTTCACTGGAAATTCATTTGATAGAACTCCACTGACATTAACTTTGGCACTTGCTATGCTCATGAACAGACTTGATTAAATTGACATATTTAAGAGGAACTCCATAATCACGCAGGACTCCCCAAAATTGGCCGATGCACACTATCAAATGCTTTTTCAGTCCACAACTGCCATCAAAAGTGGATTCTATACTCTACACATTGTTGTACCACATGTTTTAAAATGAAGATTTGGCCAGTATAGCTTCTACCTTTTTCTAAATCCTGCTTGGTCATCTCTCATCTTTTCATCCATCTTTCTCTCTAGTCTCTTTAGAATGGGTATACTATTAATTTTCTTGACAACTGACGTGAAGTGTGATGCCTCTGTAATTATTGCAATCAGCCAAGTCTCTCTCTCTCTCTCTCTCTCTCTCTCTCTCTCTCTCTCTCTCTCTCTCTCTCTCTCTCTCTCTCTCATTTTTTTTCTTCTTTTTTTTGTAAGTTAAGTATTTGGGAGTCACTTCATTATCGGCCAATATCATCTCAGTAGTTATTTCCTCGCATCCATGGGCTTTCCATCTTTTGAGTTTTTTAATGATAGCTTCGACTTCAAACACACTGAATTCATTCATGGGCACATCCAGATCTTCCTCAGTTTCAGGTATATCAATCAAATTATTCCCTTCATATCTCATTTTCATGACCTCACTAAAGTGTTCCATCCAACGTTGCCTTTCTTCATCTTCTGTTGTTATAATAGATCCATATATCTTTTTGATGGGTATATGCTTCTTCTTCTTCTTTACTCCAGTAGAGATTTCATTGATAATTCTGTGAGCAATTCTTACACCATAGCCACTCCCTGAATTCATAGCTTTGTCAGTTTTATCTGATTTCCTGTTTAAACATTCTCTCCAGTCATTCCTGGCTTTTCTTTTCATTTCACTATTAAAATTGGAGTACTTAGCATGCCCTACCTTGTAATTTTTATTACTTCCTCGAAAACTTTAAAAAATAAATTTCCGCCTTTGTCTCCTTTTTATAATATCCCAAGTATCATTTGATATCCATAGTTTTTTTCATTGTATCTGCGTGTTACAAAACTTCCCTACCAACTGACTGATATATGTTCTTAACATCACGCCATTCTTCATTAATTGTCTGTCCTTCGTCTCTTAAAGTCTCTAAGACTGCAAATCGATTCAATAGATTCTTACATTCAATTTCATTTCTGTTAGGGGCTCTATATATATATATATATATATATATATATATATATATATATATATATATATATATATATATATATATATATATATATATATATATATATATATATATGTGTGTGTGTGTGTGTGTGTGTGTGACTACATTTTATGTACGTATAAAATATCAAAACAATGAATCGTAACTATAAGAGTTTACCGCAATGATCCCTTAATTTACACTACTGTTTTTTTATCATTTTCGTAATTATGATAAGCAAAAGTCTCCAAAACAAGTTAAAGGACATTCTAGGCTACGCGTGTGCTATTGGGATCATGAGAAAAGCAGTTACGCCAGAGATTAAGTCAACCAACGGGCTAAACACTAAGCGCTGTGTATTACTCCATTACACGCAATGCTATCTGATAAAGACGACGAGACGGACTAGTATAAAAAACACACGACTCTAACGCCTTTGTAGAAATCTTCTGGAACAACGAATTCGTCACGAATCCGTCACGTTCTCACGAAACAGAGAACAGTGGCTTGATTCTGGGGTGTCAATCCTGGTCCAAAAGATGAATCTTCATCGCAGGTACAGACCGTGACGGTCAAGCCTTGACCAATTCTACCCACACACACACACACACATATATGTATATATATATATATATATATATAT